>NW_015552486.1:252-820 GCF_001515605.1 Sinocyclocheilus anshuiensis | reverse complement strand
ATAACAGCTCTGAGTTTTCTCCTATAATGCCTGATAAGGTTAGAGAGCACCTGACAAGAGATCAGAGACAATTCCTTAATCCAGAATCTCTCCAGATCCTTCAGACTCCTAGCTCCATGATGGTGCTTCTCCTCTTCAGTTCACCACACTCATCTTCTCTAGGGTTCAGCTCAGGGAACTGGAATGGCCAGAGCAGACACTTGGTTTTGTGCCCAGTGACCCATTTTTGTGTGGTTTTTAAGGTTTGTTTTTGGATTATTGTCAGGTTGAAAGATCCAAACGTAGCCCATTATAAGATTTCTAACAGAGTCAGTCACTTTTTGATTTTTGATCTGTTGATATTTGATAGAATCAAAGATGCCATGTGTCTAAACAAGATGTCCAGGACCTCCAGCAGAAATATAGGCCCACAACATTAAAAATACAGCAGTATATTTCATTGTACACATGGGGTACTTTTTATCCCTGTGTGCACCAAACCCATCTTGAGTGTTTGTTGCTAAAAAGCAAATTTTTTAGTTACATCTGACCATAGAAGCCAGTCCCATTTGAAGTTCCAGTCGTGTCT
>NW_015552486.1:0-182 GCF_001515605.1 Sinocyclocheilus anshuiensis | reverse complement strand
ATATGCTGGGGATTGTTTTTGGATGAGAGCATTTTCTTTTCTTGATTTTTTTTCTTGAAACCCTCCCAAACAATATGTTGTGATGTAGGTGCTGTTTGATTTTTATTTTTTTTTAAGATTTTCTGACCCTGAGACTCCACTATTTTCTGCAATTCTCCAGCTGTGGTCCTTGGAGAGTCTTT
>NW_015552485.1:0-662 GCF_001515605.1 Sinocyclocheilus anshuiensis | reverse complement strand
AAATCCTGGCCAGGGAAAATGGCACGTATGGTCACCCTAATATATATAGTATGAAATATATGCACTGCACAATACCATACGTCACGTTTACATGTTGTCTAAAGGAGGTTTAGTTTATCATCACACTGATATGTTATCCAAGCTAAAAACTTAACTTAAAAGTTTGTTTATCACTACATAATTATTAATATTCAGACAAATAAAGGTATTTTTCGCCTTCCAGGGTGACAAATTGCTGGTGGAGTGCACTTATAACACTGAAAACCGCAGCACACTCACATGGGTTAGTATTTTATACAAATATAATCACTTTTCTTTATACATTAAATACATTCAAATGTAATTTTTTTGGCTGCCCGCAGGGGGGGCTCTCGACTTCAGATGAGATGTGTTTGGCCTTCCTCTTCTACTATCCAGCTATGAATCTGAGCGGCTGTATGAGCCTCCCTAATGCAACTACTTTAATATCTGAGATGGGAACGCCAGATCTAAAGTAATCTGCCTTTAAACACTAGCGTCATCTAAATGTCATCCATGAATGCATCTAGCTCTAATAATGACCATTGCTTTTATTTGATAATTGCAGTACTTGGCTCAATATGATGTCCATGAAGACTTGGAATGACACGTCTATCAATCAATACCAACAAACACTGAAGAGA
>NW_015552484.1:267-981 GCF_001515605.1 Sinocyclocheilus anshuiensis | reverse complement strand
ATTCTAGATTAATTACATGTAAAGTGAAACATTTCAAACGTTTTTTTTGGTTTCCATTTTGATAATTAGAGCTTACAGCTCATGAAAGTCAAAAATACAGCATCTCTTTTAATTTTGATGATTAGAGCTTACAGCTCATGAAGGTCAAAAATCCAGTACCTCAAAATATTAGAATATTTCCTAAGACCAATCAAAAAAGGATTTGCAAACCAGAAAAGTTCAAGTTCTTTAAAGTATGTTCATTTATGCACTCAATACTTGGTTGGGGCTCCTTTAGCACAAACTCCAGCATCAGTGAGGTGTGGCATGGAAGCGATTGATCGATTGACTGATCAGCCTGTGGCACTGCTGAGGCACTATTGAACCTTCAGCTCGGATCCACTGTTTCTCATCTTTCTCTTGAAAATATCCCATAAATTCCATATGGGGTTCAGGTCAGGCATGTTGGCTGGTCAATGAAGTACAGTAATATCATGGTCACTGTGGGTAGGTGCTAAAGTCCTGCTGGAAAAGGAAATCAGTATCTCCATAAAGCCTGTCAGCAGATGAAAGCATAAAGTGCTCCAAAATCTCCTGGTAGACGGCTGCATTGACTTTGGACTTGATAAAACACAATGGACCAACACCAGCAGACATTACGGCACCCCAAATCATCACTGACTTCGGAAACTTCACACTGGACTTCAAGCAGCTTGGATTCTGTGCCTCTCCAGT
>NW_015552484.1:0-177 GCF_001515605.1 Sinocyclocheilus anshuiensis | reverse complement strand
TTATCTGAAAAGAGGACTTTGGACCACTGAGCAACAGTCCAGTTCTTTTTCTCCTTAGCCCAGGTAAGATGCTTGTGACGTTGTTTCTGTTTCAGAAGTGGCTTGGTAGTCCTTTTCCTGAAGACGTCTGAATGTGGTGACTCTTGATGCACTGACTCCAGCTTCAGTCCACTCCTT
>NW_015552483.1:0-885 GCF_001515605.1 Sinocyclocheilus anshuiensis | reverse complement strand
TCTGGTGGTGATCAGAGGGAGCCACAGAGGCTGAATTTGTGACAAATTGCTTATAAATCACTCATTATGCTATATTATCATTAAATATTGGATTCAATCTTTTTGTCAACTTCTTTACTTTCATTTAGGACTGGTTTTGTATTTATATTTGCTTCTAATTAATCGTAGGCCTCATTTATCTGAGAGTAGGCACCTCATTTTTTGAGTGAAAAAAGCATTATTTATGAATAATTTTCACAATATAAACGATTAATCATTTGACAGCACTAATATATATATATATATATATATATATATACACACATACACACACACTTATTATATAAATATTTTTATTTTATTTTTTAAAACCGATCATTCTCCAGATTCACGTTGGCCACATCACGAGCGCTGACTGGTCTGTTGAAAGCCAAGAGCTCATCACGACATGCAATTGTCTAGGAATGTCTTTATGTGTTACTGATGACAGCACCTGGAAGGCTGCGTTTTTCCTCATTCCAGCCGACTGTGATGTTTGCCTACTGATAACCTGCTTGTGTAACTTGCCTCTTTTCCGTTGGTGATTTTTCAAGTCTGGTTGCCCTGGGGCCGTCTTCCAGAACCCAGACACACACACACACACACTTATACAAACTATTGGGAGTATTACAAGTTTTCTATTTCATCCTACCCTGAACTGCATCCAATATAACTTCATCAATCTGATAGTATATCTCTCTCTTTCTCTCTCTCTCATTCACTCACACACACACACACATACACACACACACACGAACTGGCTTCACCTGCTTCAAAAGAATCTTTCTTTCATCTTCTTTCACACCTTCTAGACAAAATATTTTGACAATAGGTTTTGAGGCTTTCATGTTCTCACAAAGCAGACAA
>NW_015552482.1:0-490 GCF_001515605.1 Sinocyclocheilus anshuiensis | reverse complement strand
CTCCTCCATTTCAACTAAAAGTGCATTGATTGGTGTTGTTCTCATGGCCCCACTACACATTCTTAAAGCCTTAGTTTGAATAACCTCCAATTTCTTTAAAACAGATGGTGCTGCTGACCCATATACCATACATCCATAGTCGATGTTGGATCTGATGATTCCCCTGTAAATCATCATTAATGTATCTCTATCCCCACCCCAGTCTCTTCCAACTAGGCATCTTAAAATAACTTTCTCACATCTATTAACTATTTGATCTATATATACCCTCCATGACATTCTCTCCTCAAACCAAACTCCCAAGAATTTAAATGATTTAACCCTTTCAATGGGTGTATTATATATCTTTAATCCCTGTTCTGGTTTTTCCCTTTTAAAATCAAATACATATTTAGATTTTGAGACTGATACTTTAAAACCCCATTCCTCTGCCCAAGTCTCTACTGTATTAATTGCCTGCTGTAGCTGTTTATAGATATACCTCAAATTT
>NW_015552481.1:549-871 GCF_001515605.1 Sinocyclocheilus anshuiensis | reverse complement strand
GATTAGAGCAGTACAGTGAATGTGATACAGAAAACTTCATGTGTGCGCGTGTGTGTGTGTGTGAGAGAGAGAGAGAGAGAGATTTCTGTACCTGGTGTTCTTCTGCCTCCTGCTGGTAATCTTGTTGAAGGCTCCTAATCCGTTCATGATCATAGCTTTTGAATGTGTTGAGGTATCTACAGTGCACAGCATAAATGAGTACACCCCCTCTGAATAAATATAAAAGATGTATTTTCTTAATAAGCACTAATATAATTCATGGAAAGCTGGCAAAATTGAAACATATTAAACATATACTTAATAAAAACAACAAAATATGTGC
>NW_015552481.1:0-180 GCF_001515605.1 Sinocyclocheilus anshuiensis | reverse complement strand
TCAAGAGTGTTAAGATTGAGTGAAATACATGTCCACTGAAGGATTTTCACCTTGGGAGAATTAATATATTCATTGTCCTGCTGAAAAAATGCCCAATAATGCAGGGAATGAGGGGATGGTAGCATCTTCTGTTTTAGGTTTTTGTATTACATCACACAGTAGTGTGTGAATTCATGCCAG
>NW_015552480.1:341-584 GCF_001515605.1 Sinocyclocheilus anshuiensis | reverse complement strand
AATCACCAGGAAAAAAATAATCAGTAATTTTTTGTTGTTGTTGTTCTTTTTTTTCAACCTCACAGATGTGAAGACTAAGCTGTAATGAAGGCAAACATATTTCACAAATATTATAGATCAATACAATAGTTAAAAAATGCTTATAAATCATTAAAGGGGTCATATAACGCTACATGCACTTTTACAAGTTGTTTGAACTGAAATGTGTGTTGGCAGTGTGTGTACACAACCACCCTAAAATGA
>NW_015552480.1:0-154 GCF_001515605.1 Sinocyclocheilus anshuiensis | reverse complement strand
AGAGAGAGAGAGAGAGAGAGAGAGAGAGAGAGACTTTTAAACATCTCTTTAATCGCCAGAAAAAAAAAATCAGTAATTTTTTGTTGTTGTTGTTTTTTTTTTTCCATTGCAGCTTAAGAAATCTCTTAGGCCTTATCCTTTTCTGTCAGTTTTA
>NW_015552479.1:257-565 GCF_001515605.1 Sinocyclocheilus anshuiensis | reverse complement strand
TAATGGCAAAATTGGTATCGATGTTCTCAGCATGATGCAAGGAATGTACAAACATCAGTCAATATTATAAATTATAATGTATGCAAAAGTTATTAGCATTTTTATAAATTGCTTTATAACTTTTGACCACAAGGTGGCGCTGCGCCCAAACTTTTTGAGTGCCATCAGGGCATGGTGCCGAAGATGCATACCGATTTTCGTAATAACAAAGTCTAAGCGTTCTTAAAATATTGAATTTTTTGACAAAATTCAAAATGGCCGACGCCCAAAATGGCTGACATGGAAAAATTTGGTATGATTCGACTCGG
>NW_015552479.1:0-164 GCF_001515605.1 Sinocyclocheilus anshuiensis | reverse complement strand
GACGAGTTCGACAAAGTAAGTTTTACGAACAATTAAAAATAGCGAAAAAACTAAACCTTGTTTTTTGATTTTTGGTGTTCATTCGACTCAGCATGAGCCAAGGATTCAGAGGAAAAAAGAATTTTCCTTTTGTGCCTTACGGTTCAAAAGTTATTAGCATAAAG
>NW_015552478.1:0-504 GCF_001515605.1 Sinocyclocheilus anshuiensis | reverse complement strand
TTAATATTATGTTCTTAAATAATAATAATAATAATAATAATATCTTTGTCACTCTAAATATAAAGTCTCGATTTACTTAGATGCATCTTAGACAATTTACTTCTAACTTGTTTAATATGTTAGTACATGTAAAAATTTCATTTAAAACATAAATCTTTGGTAGTGGATTCATGTGAAGAAAAGTAGGTAACGCTTTAAACTTGATTATGTTCATAAACAGTCTGCTGCCAATTATAAGTGAAATTTGGTTTTCATAAAATTGCTTACAAACATGCGCAGTCATTCGAGTGTGTGTTTGGGTCTCATTTCCACAATTTAGCCACACATTTGTTATATTTTTGTATTTGCTGTAATGCCTGTCCTCCATAGTGCAGTTATATTGCAGCCTAATAGCTGTCAAACATTGTTCATGACAAATATCACCATCTACAGACTTATTTTACCTGATTACAAGAAAATATGTCCAAAACTAATATATTGTTGCTCTTTTGTTAGTTTTGACTG
>NW_015552477.1:0-457 GCF_001515605.1 Sinocyclocheilus anshuiensis | reverse complement strand
CTCCTCCTCTATGGACAACTGAGCAGAGACGACACGTCAGGAGCCGCACTCAACACGTGACCATGATGAAGATGAAGATGAGGAGCACGGCTCACCTGACAGATGAAGGTGAACGCCTGACGACCGGACCACTTCAGAGAGTGACATAACTTCTCCACCAGCTCTCCCAGAAAACTCACCAGCAGAGACGAACACGACGACAACTTCCTGATGATCTCGCTCACCTGCAACACACAACCAGACACCGAGAGAGCGATTCACTGAGAACGACTCAGAGCGATTCACTCATGAACGACTCAACTGAGCGATTCACTGAGAACGACTCACTGAGCGATTCACTGAGAACGACTCAACTGAGCGATTCACTGAGCGATTCACTGCGAACGACTCAACTGAGCGATTCACTCATGAACGATTCACTCAAGAGAACAATTCACAGAGGACTCAAAGAATAAAA
>NW_015552476.1:0-898 GCF_001515605.1 Sinocyclocheilus anshuiensis | reverse complement strand
TGCAAACTTGACATGACTTATTCCTTCAAATCAGAGATCAAAGATCAAATTAAGATTAAAAAAAAACTATTCACAACAGGTAACTTCTGGTGACATTGTAAAGTTTTATAAAAATAACTATTACAGCAGGTAATATCTGGTAACATTGTAAAGGTTTATAAAAATAACTATTACAGCAGGTAATATCTGGTAACATTGTAAAGGTTTATAAAAATAACTATTACAAAAGGTAACATCTGGTCACATTGTAAAGGTTTATAAACATAACTACTTACACTATTTACACTGATTAGTTAAAGAAAAACCACAGCAAAATGTATCGACAGTCGTGGAATGCACCTACAAATCAACACTTATTCATCCACTACAGAAATTATGTCGCTGCGAAGGTTACACAGTGGAATGCACCTACAAATCAACACATTCATCCTCTACATCAGAAATTATGTCGCTGCGAAGGTTACACAGGGCTGCACAAATTCTCAAAATGTTATCAATCTTAGGGGTGAGGTTAATTGGAACTGTTTGAGAAAGGATTTTGAAGTTTTTCAGTCGGCATATGACCCGCTCAACATGGACACGTACATTGGCAATGCGCCTAGTGTTGGTGGTGTCTTCTTCAGAGAGTTGCATGCCTCTCTTGGTGAATGCTGGAATGACAAGTTTCACCTTCCTTTCATACAGGAGATCGGTAATGGTGAAGCCTCTGTCTGCCATTACTTCATCGCCTGGACGAAGGTATTCCAGGAACCCTGAATTTGCAGTTATGAATTTGTCACTGCACCTTCCTCCATATGCTGGTGAGATGAACATGAGCAGTCCACATGGTGCAATAGAGACCAGGTATTTGATAGTGTTCTGGCCGTAGTAATGGCTGTAGGACTCGCCTCTTGAGTCA
>NW_015552475.1:407-2151 GCF_001515605.1 Sinocyclocheilus anshuiensis | reverse complement strand
CTAGGGAGTGACCCAGAGCAGAGCCATCAGGATGAAGGCCCACAGCGGAAGCGGAGGAACCAAAGTGGGGTGAAGTCTGAGGCGAAGCCAGGAAATCTGAAGCAATGCCAGATGGAGACTTGAGGCTGGGTGGGACCAGTGGTGACGGACACTTGAGGCTGGATGGAACCAGCAGAGGTGGCAATTCTTGGGTCTAGGAGGGAAACATGAAGTCCATTATATTAAATGAGCTTGTAAGGAGCAAATTTACCTCAAAGTGTAGAGACATAAGTGGGACCCAGCTCCACTAAATTTCCCACTGGGATGGCCATGGGTGCTGGCTCTTGCACCTGGTCAGACATGGTGACTGACTTGGGATGAGGGGTGACAATATTTTCTGGCTCTTGCTCCGGCTTACCTTTATTAAGAAATCAGTGCTGGTCTGAACAGCCAAAATCGAATGCGAAAATTGGACAAACATTTGTGTTGTTTGAACAGAGGCCTGTTGCACAAAGCCGGTTTCAGTTTTTAGCCAGGTAAGTTTGCGTTTAGTTTGGGCATACTCTGAGTTTTCGGGCTCAAGAAGGTGGGTTGGTTTTGAGCGGGTTTCATGGCCATGGTAACTTATGCTACATGGCTAACTGCTCTGGAGCAGGTTTTATTCTGGGTTAGAGATCGCAAACCAAAACTGGGCCGGTCAACTGTCATCACAGTGACATATATCTGATGCAATAAAGCCACTCCCCCTGTATCTCTCGATCCAAATTAAAGCAGTTCACAGTGAAGGAATTTTACAGACAAAATTGACCATCTTTTGCTAATCATTTATTAAATGAATGAATTTAATTATTTATAATTCATATAATATATTCATATAATTATTATATGAATTGGCAATTAATTGTTGCGAATCAGCTCATGGGGAAATATGAATAATAAATCATAACTAGTTATAATTAATTATAAATATTTAGATCCGCTGTAGATATTTACTTGACCTCTCAGGGTCAACTGTCATTAATTATAAATATTTAGATCCGCTGTAGATATTTACTTGACCTCTCAGGGTCACCTGTCTTGTCAATTCTAAGAACGTTAATTTCCTGGTTAAGGGAAATAACTTTCTTACTGTACAATTCTACAAAGAGCTCGTAGCATAAATCTGCATGATTAAGTGACTCCAGTTATGAGCAAACAATGAACAACGTCAAGTGTGATACAAGTAAGGCTTTATTAACTACATAAACACTTAAACTAGTCTAACATACTACATAAACACTTAAACTGGTCTAACATAAACATATACACACACACACACACACACACACACACACACACGCATACAGTTGGTATAGTAAAGGGTTACCGCTTAACGCAGTGAAGAGGAGAGAAAATAAGAATATGAAGTTATGGAACCATTTGCATATTCAGCAGATCTACCCCTGAGGGAAACATCAGATTCTTAGTTCAAACACACCTTTGTAAAAAAGGTACCAATGATACTTAGGTATCAATTAATAAGACTAAGTTTAATACTTGCACGTCTCATCTGTCTGAAAGAGAGGTTTGATGTAATCTGAAGGTTCCAGTTGATCTTTGCTGAAGTTGGTTGATGAAAAAGAACCAGTTTTGAGTCAGAGGATTTTGGTGAATGACAAAGTCAGGGCCGAAGCCCGGCACGTACTTAGAGTTTCCAGGAGCTTTGAAGCTCACATCTTAGCATCTAACCGAACCACCGACTCTGGGCGGGTCACATGGTGTGTCG
>NW_015552475.1:0-213 GCF_001515605.1 Sinocyclocheilus anshuiensis | reverse complement strand
TAAAGATTCTCAGGACACTAATATATTGCCTATGTACCAACATATAATATACACTCTTGTTTAGATCATCAGAAGGCGAATTCATAGATACTAAACATGGTAGATTTTACATATAACTTGAACTTCTACCGGTGTGCGATTGAGAACATCCTTTCCAGTTGTATCACTGTCTGGTATGGGAACTGCTCAGTTGCCGAGCGCAAGGCACTGCAG
>NW_015552474.1:0-522 GCF_001515605.1 Sinocyclocheilus anshuiensis | reverse complement strand
TTATTATTATTTCTCTTTTGTATTATTTAATCTTTAAATAAAAAAGAAATGGCAACTGGGAAGAAAAATACCAGTTATATTTACCATTACTTAGATACTATTATAGTATTTATTAAAAGTTTGAATTAATTTTCAAATCAATTTTAGTTTTGATCATTTGTATGTGCTTTTGTCATTTGCATTTTTTTTCATTCTATTTAATGTTAATTTGTTTTTCATTTCAGTATAAAATTTTAGTAGATTTGAATACTTCAAAACCTAAGTAAAAATGAGCAATGTTGCAGCTAAATGAAATAATATACGTTTTTTTTTTTTTTTTTATCTAATATTTATATTTTTTTAGAAATAATATACCTTTTTTTTTTTTTTTTTTTATCTAATATTTATATTTTTTTAGGGCTGTCAAAACGATTAATTGCAATTAATCACATAGAAAATAAAAGTTATATATGCATATATTGTAATAATATGTATATATTTAATAATATACAGGTGCATCTCAATAAATTAGAATGTCGTGGA
>NW_015552473.1:431-1503 GCF_001515605.1 Sinocyclocheilus anshuiensis | reverse complement strand
TCCCTATTTATGGCCATCAGAGATTCTTACCCATCATTGGGTCGATACCTCATGCACACTGGTTACAGCCCCGTTTCATTTGAGCAAAATTATCACAGGGTTTTTATGCTTGTTAAAAAAACAGGATTGTTTAAATCTGAAAAATGTTTCTAGGGTTTGGAAGAGGTAATCAAGAACCATCACAACCAATGGGAGCGCCCAGTATTGATCATTGAACTATCTGCAATTTGACGTTTCACCATAGAACACATACAACATAACATCATGCATTGGCACATAATTAGAAAGATACAAACACAAACGGCAGTTTTAAAAGTTACATCCCAAATCAAACCAGAGTATGCAATGACTAAATCTCCATCATGCATTTGTTTAGTTAAAGCCTTATCCTTCTCATCAAGACCCTGTTGAGCTTTAACAATGTGGTTATCTTTCCTTTGCATTAATGACATCAGCATATCATCCAGTTTTGGTAACTCAAAATCAAATTCAGGAATTTCTTCCACAAAGCCCAATTGTTCCTCTGGTTTTACTGACATTGCCTGTTGGGTGGTGTTTACATATGGAAAATTATAATTTCCTATAGACCAGGTTGATTCAGGAGTCATACAAAATGAAGTATCATTAATTGGACAGAATGTCTGGTTATTATCAATAAAAATGGGGAAGTGATTTAGAGTTGTTGTAATACATGTTCTCTTGTCTGACGCTATTACCCTAGTAAAATTATTGTGAAGACGAGTTAAATTGATTTCACACGATTCAGTTATTCTGGGGTGCTCCACACAATGGTTGGTTTTTCAAAGCATCACACTCACAGATAAACCCAAATGGAGTTTTGTCACTTGCATTGTGTCCATTCTCTCAGTGTGGACGTCCTTTGTCCACATGTGTGCATTCAGTAGACAATGTTCTGCATTCGAGTATGCATATGTTTGTCTCTTTCTGGTGTCATGTGCATAGAGTCTGTCTTTGTGCATTCTCATTTCTTGTTTTCCATCTCGGTGATAAGACTGCTGTCCACAGTCACTGAAAATAGTTTGATTTCTTTGTTTCTCTTTTCCATTGTCCA
>NW_015552473.1:0-162 GCF_001515605.1 Sinocyclocheilus anshuiensis | reverse complement strand
GGAAGTCCCCTGGCTCCACTGGTTTTGCTGGCCTTCTTGTCCTTCAGATGACCGGATCATCTTTCTCCAGGAGGGTACACATTTCAAACAAACATCTCGATGCTTATACCTGTAATTAGATCAAAAAGAAGAGGTTTCCCCCCCCTTTCCCCCACAAGAATC
>NW_015552472.1:0-1124 GCF_001515605.1 Sinocyclocheilus anshuiensis | reverse complement strand
ACCTGTTTCACACATACTCAGTTTGCAGTGCGTATGTGGTGCGTAATTTTTTCCGCATCCGTGTTAACAGATTAGAGCAGGGCTATATAATTAGCTTCATTTAAGGGCTGAATTATCAAACTGAAAATTTGAAGGGGGCCAAGGGGGTGGGGGCCGTCCCGATCTCTTTCTGGGGGGACCTATAAAATTTGAAATCGGAAACATCAGTGCTGTCTGTCAATCGATTAAAAAAAATAATCAAATTTTTTCTGTAATTAATCATGATTAATCACATATTTCTAGTCACAATTTCATTTTTCTGTAATTAATCATGATTAATCACATATGTATAGTCACAATTTCACATTGAACCTCCAAATTAATGTAGAAACAACATAAATATAGTATATTTTAAATATGTTTAAATGGCATCTTTTTACTAAGTAGTATATTATTAATGAAGTATTGATACCAATACTGCTACTGGTGTCTCTATTAAATACATTTTCCCTCAATTTTACCTTTTAATTATAGCCATTAAACATTACAGTATAATTGAAAGCCATTATTTTTAACATTTAAGAGGCTCTGAAATAATAAGTGATTTTAAAACAATCAATCTTGTATATGCATAAACTATACAGATTAATCTTTATGCAAGCTACAAAAGTTAATCAGCGACTAGAGCAGTTGAGTGATTTCTCTTTTTCTTTTTGTTCTTTGATTTACATAATTGAAAGACTTTAGCTGGTTTTACTTTAAACGCAGCGCTTTCACTGCACCGTTTCTGCGGCGTAACCCCAGGTATGCGTCGCCGCATTCTCGGGTTATGAAGGGAAAAGTGAATCTTCCGAAATGAAGCAGCAATATCTTCAAAGAAGGGAAAAGTTAATCTTCCGAAAAGAAGCAGCAATATCTTCTCAGGTAAAAGTTATTAGAACCGTGTCTAGGGGCAAGCTGGCCATCACTCTGCTCTGACCTTATCAGCCCGTTTGTATCCTATTATTTGACTCGCTCTTGTCGCTTATGACAGAACAGCTAATCACGATGATCACATCTTGTCTTCGGAAAATATTATTTTATTCGCTTACGTCAGAAATAGCAAATCTCTTTAAAAACGGGCTGTTGTTCCCACTACATTGCAT
>NW_015552471.1:0-4135 GCF_001515605.1 Sinocyclocheilus anshuiensis | reverse complement strand
TATATATATGATTATTGATGATGATGATGATGATTATTATTATTATTGCTGTGATGACAACTATGGCAACTATTTATTTGTTGTTTTTAAACAGGATATTTGAAACAGACCATCCAAAGTTTTTCAGGCTTTCTTTTTATTGTGCCATAAAAGAATGAGGTCGTTTTGTAGTGCATCAACTTTTAATTGATTTTTGTTTTTTACATTTTGGTATAATTTCTATTAGATGTCTCTCTCATTTAGCAAACTAATTGTCTCAGTAAAGTAAATAAATTAGATAAGAAACATTCAACTAAATACATAAATAAAAACCAATAGTTTAATTAAATATTTATATTTACTAATTTATTTCACTACTAAAAAAAATCCCATCACCGGCTGAAAAAAAATACTACTAATCTAATTTTTAGATCAGGGGTCACCAGACTCGGTCTTGGAGGGCCGGTGTCCTGCAGAGTTTAGCTCCAACCCTAATTAAACACACCTGATTCAGCTAATCAAGGTCTTACTAGGTATACTTGAAACTTCCAGGCAGGTGAGTTGAGGCAAGTTGGAGCTAAACTCTGCAGGACACCGGCCCTCCAAGATCAAGTTTGGTGACCCTTGTTTTAGATGAACCACCCAAGGAAAAAAATGCTAAAATGTTTGAGATTTTCCTTTTTATACTAATGCCAAAAAGTAAAATATTTGAGGTTACTTTGTAGCACACTGACATTTAATTCAGTGTTTTTACATTTAGGTAACAATTCTGTTGTGTTGTCTTTCTTTTAACGAATTAATTATCCCATTTTGCCGCCACATTCAGTATGAACAGCGTAGCGGGGGTATTAATGAAAGAGTATGTGAATGTATATGTTTGTATCATCACGCTGCTTCCTGTTTCAATGCACAACCTTAATCTTTAAATCTCCCATCTACTTAGTCTTTGCAAGTTAGTGATGCTTATGTCGTGATGTCTCAATTTGGTAGCGATTCTCCCTTTCTAATGGAAACAAGGGAAAGCGACTTGTCTGACAAGCATGAAAAGGGGTTTGCTAAACTGGCCATCTTTTTCTCTCTCTCCATTTTTTCCCGCTCCTCTATTATCTTAACATTGGCCACAGATGGACAGCAAAGGCTGGAATGGACAAAGGGCTGCTTTTCCCGAAACAACGACCAACAGTAAGAGTTTTTCTCTTCGTCTGTGTTCCCCAGTGTAGGTGATGCCGGGCCGTTCAATCTATCTGACTGATTAATAAGAAACCGAGTCGGCTCAATCACGAACTCGCTTCTATGGAGAGCCTGTGAATTCCTCCTATTCACGCAGACTTATGTGCTTTCCCAGGGGGTCTGTGAGACCACAGTATTATACACTCAAACACACATTAACCACCCAAACACTATTCCAGGGTACAACCGTGGTCTTCCACACGGGTTTGCACACACACAAACATATCCATTTTCATGCCATGCTTGACTAGGAGTTCTGCGGATCTCTTTTAGGACCGAAGTTCTGAGAAAAAAGGTCTCCATTAGGTCCTCAAATGATCCCACTGTGTCAAATAACTTTTAATGGGTGCTCTTTTTAGCTCCTGTTTACATTTTCAACAAAATCACATAATGATGCAAATCACTGAACTATGTTATAATGACCATTAATGCCTGTTTTAGTTATGGTTATGTACTACATAGCATACAGATACCCAATTAGCCTAATAGCTTATAGTCTCGCGTAGCCAGACCTTCAGACTGACGGCTGAAGGTCTGGAATCCATGGCAGCTTTCATTGGCCAAGGCCCGCCCATGAGGCCGTTTGACCGACATGTCAAACAACCAATCACAGTTTGTTTCGTTCATCACGTTTCGGGGTGTGGAAATGTCACCACAATAACAGACCGGTGTGTAAAACTCTTGTCTCGTCTTTTGAAAATCCAGAGTTTAGTTGATCCGGATAAGCGCTCGTCATCACAGTTGTAAACACAACAGCTTTCTTCTTTCGTGAGAGGGTTTGGCGTCATGGCGTCTTTGTTTCCATGCGGAACTTTAAAGAACGCGACACACACGTCTACCGGAAATCCTGTATAATTCAACCAATCCGATGACGACTTCGAAACTCCTGAAGCGTTTCCACTTTTGTGTGCCATATGCATCAGATTTTAGCCAATGGTCCATGAGACTAAATAGCTTATACACTATGCATGCACTTACCTTAAAAGTGTTAGCACTTACCTTTTTGCTGCGCAAAACCACGTTCATAATTGCAGACGATATCATCGATATTATACATCGATATTATGAAATCGAGCTGCGATAATAAAGTTGTTTGTGTAGATTCTCAGTGAACTACGGCTCTGTGTAGTAAATGCTGTTCCATCTGAAAGCATGTGAAAATACCACATTTAATAATATGTTTTTACTCCAAACTCACTTCATAAGGTCAGTCGAGTGTTGGAAATAAATCCTTCTGTGAGATGATGTGGCTTCTTACACATAAGGCACGCAACATATTTCATAGTATTCTAAGCAGTGATAAAGGCATTGCATTATTATATACTTTATTATAAGGAAAATTATAATAAGAAGAACTCAGATAAACCATATATTGTCGTAGTCGTGTGTTTATTAGTCACGCTGAATCAATGAAAGCAGTTAAATCTTCTGTTTATTCAGCAACCGCTATAGGCATTTCCTGGGTTTCTTCTGCGAATTCTTCAATTAAATTCTTACAATATCATTGCGATTTATCACGATTTATCATGCAGACCTAGTCTAAACAAGTTCATTCTCCCCTCTTAAAGCTACATTCCGTAACACAAAAACAGTATTATTTTTAAAATTATAGTGGATATGGGCATCTGCCATGACACTCCCTTTGAGAAATACTGCAGGCAGAGGGATACAAACGTTGAAACGGTTGGAGTTCCGATATCACTTGAATATCGCACTCCTCCCAGCCAATCAGATTCGAGGACCAGAAAGAACTGTTGTATAATTAGCATTACATCACTTGCTCAAAAAGTGGATCCTCTGCAGCGAATGTGTGCTGTCAGAATGAGAGTAATCACAATAATCGTCCAATAAAAAGCTATGAGTTTGTAAGAAACAACTGACTTATTTGTTTAGAATTAATTTAAACTGTTTATGTTTGCTGTGCATATTTCTCACCTGATTCAGACGAGACGACTTATTTTTAACTGGAGAAAGCAATGTTGTGGATAGAGGACTCTATTGCCAGAAACAGTTTGAAGTTAAACCCATCTTAATGATAAATTGTGTGGATTTCTTGTGGATTGTTGTGATATTTTAATCGCTCTCATTCTGACAGCACCCATTCACTGCAGAGGATCCATTGGTGACTAAGTCATGCAATGCTGAATTTCTCCAAATCTGTTCAGATGTAGAAACGAAGGCATCTACATACTGGATGGCCTAATGATAACTGTTCTTTTCATCTATTATTCATCTATTATTATTTGTTTTATTATGTACTATACAGTAAGCAGTTCTATACATATTTTTAACTAATGTTGTTAGTGTGTACTTGATATAACTATTAACAATTGATGGAGACCTGATTTCGAGGAAGGACCCAATTTCTCACAACATCGGCCCATGATTCCCAGCTCTGACTTTGAGAGATGAGAAATGATGTAACTGGCAACGTTCCTGAATAGCCTGCCTGCAAACAAACATAGCACATCACTGTATTTGTTTATGAGCTTTGCCAATATATCTTAACATCCTAAGTAATTCAAATCACTCTTATGCAATCACAAGCTGCTTTGATGTGGTTAGAAGTTGTGTAATGAATAAAAATCATAACAGTCAATTCACACATATGATATTTGTAAATAAAATCATTTTAGACAGATGGAGAAAACAAACAGAATTAAGACATACACAGAGTGTCTGTCAATTGAGCATCTCTGTAAACAGCTTTGTGATTATAATAGCAGTGATCTAGTTTTGGTTTGCGTCAGTCTTGCCAGACTGAGTTGTAGTTGTTGTTGTGAACTTGTGGACATTATTACACCCCTGGCCTCTGGCATTATTGGGTCCTGATTCAGTTTTTCCAGACCAGTCTTTTTTTTCTGCTGTGGAAATATGCAGATCTGTGTAGATAACTTGACTACTTAAATTTGTAAGGGAATTAATT
>NW_015552470.1:1361-1456 GCF_001515605.1 Sinocyclocheilus anshuiensis | reverse complement strand
TCACAACGAAACACAGCGTCACACACGGCGGTCTAGAGTGAGCAGCGGCCGGCAGGCTCGCGTCCGGCGAGGCCGGTGGCTAGAGGGAGCAGAGG
>NW_015552470.1:503-1014 GCF_001515605.1 Sinocyclocheilus anshuiensis | reverse complement strand
GACTTTAGTCTTTGCAACTTTACAGATCTTCTTTATGCACCAAGAGCTTGTAACACTCCAAAGAGAAAGGAGCAATTTAAATCGCATCATATGACCCCTTTTAATCTATATGGGTGGTTGGATTTATACGCACACGTTAAAATATTTATTTGAAGCTTCTTTCTTTTCAGATTCTTATTTACAGGATTATCATAATAGGCTGTATATTAACTTTTTGGAAGAAAACCAGTAGTTCTGTGAAATTAGACATTTGAGCATCCAAATCGAGACATTCGAATCATCGACTATTCGGGGTTACCCTTATATATCCTCTGATATCAAGTTGTATAACTTATAAAAGTCTGTATCATACTTTTATTGTGTTAGTCCAAAGGAAATGTGACTACTTATAATATGCTGGAAAACCTGCATCTGTTACTGTGTTGCAAACAGCAGAAATGTGATGTACAACTCATTCTGAGGTTCAACCACATGCTAATTAATAATAATAATAATAATAATAATAATAATA
>NW_015552470.1:0-219 GCF_001515605.1 Sinocyclocheilus anshuiensis | reverse complement strand
TACTTGTGCTCTGGGAATCCATGGTTTCGTTGTTATACGGTAGGGGGCGCTATTACACATCTTCTGTACAGAAACAAGCCAAGAAGAAACTGAAACAACAGATGCTTTCACATGTAATGTAACACGATCATTCAATAGGGACTGGCTATGGAAAGCCGTTGTAACATTTAATCCATAAGCCGTACTAGTATCTATTTTCATGGTACTAGTACCTATTTT
>NW_015552469.1:182-1717 GCF_001515605.1 Sinocyclocheilus anshuiensis | reverse complement strand
TACTCACTTCTGTGAGATACTGTATATATATATACACACACACACAAATGTTAAGCATTTAAGTCAGTTTAGCTCATCCTCTTTGATTCAAGTGTCTAGCCAAGTGTTTCTTATGACCCAGAGGAAATTGAAAATATTTTTAAATCAAGCATGAAAATACAGCAGGGTAGGTGCTTGCTGGTCTGATGGTGAGGGTTTTACTTGGCGCTCATAGCACTGAGTCAACACGCTGAGATGTGCTTGTCCTCGCCTGGAAGGTCAACTGACCCCGTCATGGGGGGTATGTTACGCCTGGGCAACTGAGGGATTTCTCTTGACAAGGTAGGAGCCATTAAAGCACACCTGCCTTTTTGGCTGTGTAGCCCTGAGTGACCCTGTCTCTGTGAGTCACAGTTGATGATATTCATGTGCTGAGAACACTGGGGACGGAGCTTGGGAGCAGGCAGCGAGGCTGTAGGCGTCTGTACAAATGGATCACGCAACAATGTGCTGCTCTGGGATGCGTCACAGCACTAGTTTGGGTAGCTTAGAGTTTGTTCTCCCGGTAGATACTGTTATATACAATATATATACTACATATGTTCTTTGAGTAACATGGCCTAAAAATCTCTTCTAGTACAACATCATAGCAACAGCTGATAAATAAACATATTGCACCTTTAATTAAAATAACATTACAGGTGATTTTATATTTAAGCAAATTTACTGTAAACATGTTTCTGAATATAAGCCTATATGTCTATTGACTTGAAAATGAGTCTATAGACATTCAGTTGAAAATACTCTCAATATATTTCCTTAAAGGAATAAATCACCTAAAATGAAAAAAGTGTTATTTTGAGAATGAATGAAAAATAAAATAAAATTAAATTAAATTAAAAATAAATAAATAAATAAATAAATAAATAAAATAAAATAAAATAAAATAAAATAAAATAAAATAAATAATAAAAAGTCAGTGTGGACCAGAGTTGTTTTGGAACCCAGTTTCTTTCATTACATTAACTAAAAGACTTGAAACCTTCTTTAAATTATCTTTTTTTGAGTTCAGCAGAAAAAAAAAAGTCACACAGGTTTGGAACATCTTTGTGGAACTAAATGATGAATACATTTAAATCTACAGAATACTTTGTAGTTGTAGCAGCACTTCATTTTCAATTCAGCTTAGTGTAAAAAAATATTTTTGAGCACTTAATAAATCAAATTTCTTATCAATGCTTGTGCTGCTTAACATTTTTGTGGAAACCATGATACATTGTTTTGAAGATTCTTTGATGAACAGAAATTTCAAAAGAACAGCATTTATGTAAAATATTAATCTTTTATAATATTAGAAATGTCTTTACTGTCACTTTTGATCAATTTAATGCATCTTTGGCTGAATAAAAGTAATAATTTATTTTTTTTAAATTACCCCAAACTTTTGAACGTATTTTGTGTGTAATAATGTATATTTCATACTTGTTTTACTTAAACAGAAATGGTGTGATTGGTTTATAGCTTAGAATTCGTTACATAATAATATTTTGACATCC
>NW_015552469.1:0-169 GCF_001515605.1 Sinocyclocheilus anshuiensis | reverse complement strand
AATAATATTTTGACACCCCTAAAGAAAAAAAAAAAAAAAAAAGGGAAAATACTTTTGGAAAACGACCACTAAACACAGTTTCATGTTTGGGTGAATTATACCTTTAAGCGATTAGTTATGTAATGACTTGTATAATTTATATATATTTATATATATATATATATATATA
>NW_015552468.1:0-833 GCF_001515605.1 Sinocyclocheilus anshuiensis | reverse complement strand
TGTGTGTGTGTGTGCAATTTACTGAGCATGATGGGACATTAAACAGAGGTAGAGCTGGTAGACAAACTCCAAAAAACCATCTAATGATCACAAACTCCAAGTAAGGGTGTTGTGGTCAAAAGGTCTCACACACAGTCTTATGATGTGGCAACAACACATCAAATACAGAGCACACACATTGGCCCACCTGCTCCATTGTGTGTGAGACAACCAGGGCCGTTTCTAGGCATAGGCGAGCTAGGCGGTCGCCTAGGGCGCCACCAGCTGAAGGGGCGCCAATGAGCGCACGTACTGGCACGAGCAGGCCCATTTCTAGGCATAGGCAAGCTAGACTAGAGGGCGCCACCAGCAGGTGGGGGTGCCAATGAGCGCAAGTACTTGCACTACATTTTAGCAGGGTTGTGATTAAGAGTGGCACGGCCACCCTGAAATATGATTGCCGCCCCCAGTGAATCCCCCAACACCATTGGGCTAGAGTATGCCTGTATGCCATTGGATCGGAGCGCTGTCAATTGCTGCCTGATTGTTGCATGCAAAGTTTGCATTTGGAGCGCTCAACATCGCCATTAGATCAGTGGGCTCTGTCAGTGCTTTGGCAAGGTAACACTTTTTTTTTGCCATGCAATAAAGCTAAGTTCAAAGGCCAATTTAAAATATTGGTACAGTAAATAAATTGCACAAAATCAGTATTTTGTTTAGGCAGTATTTGTGGCACTTTTGTGGCACATTTGCCCAAATATTTGTAGCAGATTTGTCCAAAAGGTGTGCGTTTTTTGCACCAATGCATCGTTAAAGGATCAGCGTGTCATGTAATATTCCCATATAAACTTTAA
>NW_015552467.1:0-543 GCF_001515605.1 Sinocyclocheilus anshuiensis | reverse complement strand
AACCAGACATACTTGCTCCTCGTGACACATGCTGTGGTGAGTCTGACGAACCATATGCAATTCTGACTGGCCTAGGATGGACACTCCATGGACCAGTAGCTGATGGCTCTAGATCTGTTTCGGCCAATTTTATACGAGCTGACCATTCTCTACAACAAGCTGTTGAAATTCAAGTTGTTGCCCTATGGAACAAACAAGCAGTCCAAGAGGAAGGTCATTACACACTTCCTATCCCATTCAAAGAACATCCACCACGACTGCCCGATAACTACGCGATGGCTAAGCATCGATTAGACCTTCTAGGAAAGAGGCTAAAGAAGGACCCAACTTTGCTTCACAAGTATACAGAGGGTATTAGAGACTCTTTGCGCAACGAATATGCAGAAGAGGTCGTCGACATTAACAGAAAAGATGGCTGCGTGTGGTACCTGCCACATCATTCAGTGCTACATCCACATAAGCCAGAGAAGGTTTGTATCGTTTTTGATTGTGCAGCATGGTACCAAGGTTCTTCATTAAATGACCACATTCATCAAGGCCCAG
>NW_015552466.1:897-1153 GCF_001515605.1 Sinocyclocheilus anshuiensis | reverse complement strand
GTAAGCCACATTCCAGATGAAATGAAGCAGCATGTGAGTAGAGTCTGGGGGAGAGCTGTAGACATGTGTGCTTTTGTAAGGGATTCTCCAGCCCAACAGCTGCAAGAGCGGCAGCTCTGGTGCTGATGCTCCGCCACAGAAATGCTTGTTAGGGCAGAATATAGCCAGAGCTCCAGGGACCATCCAGACACAGTGACTATTCATAACTGTAATGGGTATCAACCACGTCGACAAAAAAAAAAAAAAGCCAGTGAAG
>NW_015552466.1:0-886 GCF_001515605.1 Sinocyclocheilus anshuiensis | reverse complement strand
CGTGGAAAAAAAAAAAAAAGCCAGTGAAGGAGAGCGAGAGATCTGCTGAAAATACAAATTTATGGGAAACACTTATTGTATCAAAACTAAAAAGTGCTGTCCAAAAGAATCCTCCTAGACCGTTGCATAGAAATGATACCACGTCAAGAGGTTTAGTGTTGTTCCAGAAAAAGCACAGAATAGGAACTAAGGTACTAAAGAGCACGTTTTAATGCATAAAATGTTTTACAAAACTAAAGCGCATGCAAACGTCATCACAAATCCCTGAGTCCTGAAATGTTTCCTGGTCTATTTTCTTCTTTATTCTATTAAAAAAAAATGTTATTTAGTTTAATGAAATGTTTTAAAAAAAGTGGAATTATTATTATTTTTAATTAAAATAAATTTATATAGAACTATAGAATATTATTGATAATATATTCCACCATATTAGACAAAAAGTGTAATGCTGCAAATCCTGAAATGTTTCCTGGCCTTTTTATTATTAATAAAATTTTAATAATACATTTATTAACTTTATTCTTTAATAATTAATTTTAAATTTAATTAAATTTAGTTGTTTTATTTCATTAATTTTAATGTTTATTTTCATGTTTATTTAAGTTTAGGGTTAAATAATTTTTTTTATTAAATTTAATTGATATAAAATTATTGAATGTTACCGATAATGAATAGTAACATGTTATAGAATAATACTCCTTTATTCATGCAATTTCTGACAGCCAGAAAATATTAAAGCATTTAGAGATCCATACAAATGTATAGATAAATATACATCCATAAAATGCATTGCATTTAATAACTTGCAATCTGAAGGAAAAAGCACGCTATAATGCAGTTTACAAAACTATAACGCATGCTAACATCATCCAAAATCCTGAAATGT
>NW_015552465.1:0-899 GCF_001515605.1 Sinocyclocheilus anshuiensis | reverse complement strand
AATTATTAAAGAAATGCAAACCTATTAAAAATTCACAATAAACCTATAAGTGTAGTGTACAAGAAGTTTGTAGAACAAAGGTAAGTGATGATAAACAGGAGGGGAGTCATGTTCAGCTCCATGCTGATGGTAAGGTGTCAAATGGTGTGGGTGATGGGTCTGGACTTCATGGCTGGATGTGGTGGGGTGGATTGGCTGAAATCCTGTTGGTTGGGTATGTGAGAACACAGGGCTGGCTTGTGTGGCTTGATGTCGCTGATTGACCTCCTCTAACTCCAAATTTGCAAGGTAGCTTAGGATATGGATTTGTGCCCTACTTTGGTTCCTCGGGTGAAGCCTGCTTAGTTTAGGCACTAAACTGAGGGCAAAGTAGTACATTTCATCCTCATGTCTTGGTACATGAGGTGGAGCTGTAGTTGTTGGTTGAGTGATAATTTCCAGAAGCTGTTGTTCTATTGGACTTGGTGATTCAACTCTTCTCCTTTTTTGTCTCTGTCGAGCGTCGTTCCTTATTGACTGCACTCTGGGATGTAGGGCGGGGGTGTCAAGTATTTGGGTTGATAATGGAGGAGTAGAGGTGGTTGGGGGTAATGTGGGGGTTGTAGGTATTTGACTTTCCAGTGCAGGTGTTGCAGGCCTTTGTGTAACAGTAAAGGGACTGTATGATCTGTTTAGCTGGCATATCTCAGGATCCACATCCTCCTCAGCCACAGTCATATCAACTGGTTCATCTTCCAGCCTCAAAGTGGTTTTTGAACTAAAATAATCGGAGGTGTTATTATTTTACATTTAAAATTTAATGTAATACAAAATTAGCTTTGCTTTTTTAAAGCATAAAGTTATAAAATATTTCAAAAACATTAAAGGGGTCATATGATGCAATTTCAAGTTTTCCTTTC
>NW_015552464.1:0-1193 GCF_001515605.1 Sinocyclocheilus anshuiensis | reverse complement strand
TTTATATATACATAATAAATGTGCACAGTACACAAACATATATTGTGTAAACTTCGATTTAATTTTAGATAAACTTTTAGTAATTTTTGGACTGTACTTTTTGTAATTTTTATAATAGTTTATTTTTGTTATTTTATTATTTTTATATTTTTTAAATATTATGATTTTGGTTTATTTTATTTATTTTTTTCAGTTAGTCATTTTAGTGCTTCAACTTAAACTAAACGAATATTAAAGCGGAGATAGGTTTAGGTTTTAATATTTATATTTTAATATATTTCAGCTTAGTTTAGTTTCAGCTTATAAAATACATTATATTTTATTTTATTTAATCTTAGTTTCAAATAACAAATATGTTATTAATAGTTTTAGTTAACAAAAATAACCCTGGTTAGGACATGGTGGTCTTAGATTAGTGGCATCAAATCTTTGGAAGATATTCAGAGTACTAGTACATTCTGTTAGTCATGTGTGTAAAATAACCTGTAGTACTTCTCAAAAGATAGAAATTCTCATCAAAGATGTCTGCTAATTTGATTTAATTAGTTTTTCTTTTCTAAATTAGCTGCAAACTTGGCCTGATTGAGGTTGGTAGCAGAAGTTTGGTTATGTGAGACTAGACTCATGTTCTTTTAGTTTAGTTTAAGTTGTAGTGTGTGTTTTGGTGTTGAAAGCGTCTCAGAACGTATCACACTTCAGTGTCTTGAGGAGCAGCAGTAGGATTACATTAGTAAAGTGAGGAATCGTCACTTTGAAAGAGCTCAGCACTCGTGCCAACACCTGAACTTTAGCGCTCCGCAATAAACCTGCAGAAGATCAACACACACTCACATAAAACCCCACAGCTGAGGGCCTGTGTGCCGTGTTTACACTCTCAATCCAGCGGCTGATTTCTAATGGAATTAAGCATGATCCATGGGCCGCTATGGCAAAGAAATCATCCGGAAAGCTCAGTTTTGGAGCCGCAGCTCGACAGAAAGAAATGAGAGGAATTCCTGCAGCCACTGTGATTCTAGAATATATATCATTTAATCAAGAGAGAGATTTTTTGAAATTATTTAAAATATCAGATTTTTTAAAAATGTGAAAATTTATTTTATTTTGGAAACCTGAACTTTAGTAAATATGAGATTGTCATTATAAAGTTATATAAAACGTATATTATTAATATTATTATTATTATTAATTGATTA
>NW_015552463.1:0-730 GCF_001515605.1 Sinocyclocheilus anshuiensis | reverse complement strand
TTATATTATATTATATTATATTATATTATATTATATTTGTTATGTTATATTATATTAGTTATGTTATGTTACATATTGTTATGTTATGTTATATTAAATTATATATTATATATTATATTATATTATATTATGTTATGTTATGTTATGTTATATTCTCTGAAACTGTGATCTCTACAGATCTCTACCTGCATTGAAAAGCCCTGTCAACCCAGCACCAAAAATGAGTGTATACTGACAGACTGGTCATACTTATGGCCATTTGAGGACGGAAAATCGGTTCATGAGTCTGCCTGCATCAGACACAGCGATGGCTCCTGCGGCTGGTATGAAGGAACTGGCAAACCTTCTGAGAATGACACCATGAACGTGTCTGAAGTCTGACAGCCGAGAGCAGGAGTGGTTTCTCACTGTAAAAGAAGCTGCTTGATGCTCTCCTAGAAGATCAGACCATTCAGATGTAAACACATGCAAGCCCGTTAACATGCTATACTTTCTTGTAGCCACATAGAGCACCTTAACCACCACTGCTTATCAACCACACAGATCATTCTAGTAACTGCCTAGCAAGCACCTAACTTAAAGGGTTAGTTCACCCAAAAATGAAAATTAGCCCATAAATTACTCCCCCCAAGTCATCCTAGGTCTATAGCGGGTGTTGCATGCTTCAGTCCAAAACAAGTTAAATAAAAGTGCCCATCCATTAAAAAAAGTGTCTCACACGGCTCCGGGG
>NW_015552462.1:0-472 GCF_001515605.1 Sinocyclocheilus anshuiensis | reverse complement strand
ATGGAAGTCTGTAGCATAAGGCTTGTCCAGATAAATGTTGAAGTCTCCAAAGAATAACTGCCATCCTCCATCCTCTGGGAATGAGGACAGCAGCCCATCCAGCTCTTCTAGGAAGGTGGATAGAATTTGCCCAGGAGGGCGGTAAATTACCACAACCTTGAGTTTTACAGGAGCTGTTATAGTGATCACATGAGATTCAAATGAGTTATAATTGCATAGGGGAGAGTGGGTTGCGTATTTCTAATTGTTAGAAATGAGCAGACCAGTGCCCCCACCCCGGCCAACCTGACGGGGGCTATGAGAGAAAGAGAAACTGTTAGAGAGAGCAGCTGGGGTTGCTGAGTCTTCTGGATGAATCCAGGTCTCAGTCAGGTCTGCGTGTGACCTTAGAGCGTTGTCTAGAGACAACCGGAATGTTTTGGAAACCCATGATAGAGGTGGAAAAGAGAGGACAGAAAAGGAGAGTGTGTAC
>NW_015552461.1:1568-1708 GCF_001515605.1 Sinocyclocheilus anshuiensis | reverse complement strand
GCCTTTGTTTACAATACAACCGGAGCACATGCCGCTGAGGAGTGGGGTGGGACGTTAAGAAGCACACTAGAGACGGTTTAGCCAATCACAACACACTGGGCTAGCTAACCAATCAGAGCCCATCGCCTATTTCTGAGGGC
>NW_015552461.1:953-1484 GCF_001515605.1 Sinocyclocheilus anshuiensis | reverse complement strand
AATTGATCAGCGCGTTTCTCAGAGAAGGGACAGAGCTGTGTGGAATAAAGGTAAATTATGTGAAAAATAATGTGTTTTTTAAAAAAACAAAGCATTAACACATGTTAGACTGCACCCCATAAACACAATCAAGCCTAGAAAACAACCACTGAACCACCCCTTTAAGACACATTCCAAATCAAACATTATTCAGACATGTTTTTCACTTTTGCTCATGTAGTGTTGACAGGAATTACTTTAATGTGGAGAGGGGAGGAATGATTGGCAAATGACACAAGCTGGTCTCAAACTTGTCACCTCTCGTTTCTTGGAGAATTTGCTGCACACCACCAGGCAACATCTATGACATTTTAACCACAGAAAATTGCATGAGGACTTGCTGCCACAGCCATTTTTACAATATATCACTTTTAACCCTTAAATGCATGAATGTTTCGGCAATCATTATTAGAGATCGACCGATATATCGATTTACCGATATTTTTCCCGATAGTTAAGCATTTTACAATAATCGGATATCGGTTTTGTAAT
>NW_015552461.1:0-473 GCF_001515605.1 Sinocyclocheilus anshuiensis | reverse complement strand
TAGTTTATGCAGCTTGGCTCTAAGAAATAGAGACCAACTCACGGAGTCATGTAAAATAATCCGTCAAGTCCTGTCCCAATAAAGACGTAACTTTGCCTGAATTAAATATGCAGCCATGAATGAGCGCATGTTGGAAATAAAAGCGCTGAATTTAATTCTCTCTCTGTTGTGTATTTGCTCATCATTAGTCTCGTGAAGCCGCTTTCATATTGCTGTTCACTCAACGGGTTGATGCAGTTAATGCTCAGGAATAGCTCTAGCACAGCCACCGCATGTAACTTTTTAGCAAGATTCACTTGTTTAAAACACCCTAAATTGTATTAACATTTACTATATAACTGTAACAACGTTTGTAGGTCAGGAAGAAGGAGGTGGGAACCGGCGAACACTTAAAGAAAACTTTAATAATAAAATAAACACAAAAGAGTGCGACAGCCCCTCGCGGACGACTGTCGCGCACAGACAGAACCAAA
>NW_015552460.1:0-555 GCF_001515605.1 Sinocyclocheilus anshuiensis | reverse complement strand
ACGTATTTGTACTGATGCAGAATAGTACATCCTAGCGCATTTCACGGAGGCTGCTAGTTTGCCAGAAAGTACAGTAGTACAGCCTAGCGCATTTCATACAGGCTGCTAGATTCACTTTCGCCCATTAAGTCGTGTATGCCTAAGGTTGAAAATAAATGATGTTTATAGTGAATGCCCCTATAAATGGTCTTATTTTTACGATTAAAAATAATCTCTCTCTCTATCCCTACCGTTAAGTAACTTGTGCATTGTTTTACTTACTTGTTTTTGACATATCCGACTGAACTACAAACTTTCAACAATGTAATGAATATTCTATTTATTAAAGCCATGTATGAATCTCATCAAGTTAGTGTTTTTAAGCATTTTACATTTATTCCTAAATAATAACTTTATATATTTTATTTGTGAACTTATGTTCAGCTATTCTTTTTAATAATTAACTTTTAACTATGTTTTAATTTTCTGGATCATCAGTCATCAAAGCTCGGTATATATAATATATAAAGTTCACAGACATGGAGATTTACTTCAGATTTAACCAAGCTGATTACT
>NW_015552459.1:673-817 GCF_001515605.1 Sinocyclocheilus anshuiensis | reverse complement strand
CCATCCCTACCAGGAAGAAGTATCTAGTGATCGCTGTAGCTGAATAAAACACAGATAGAGAAATTTTAACTGAGGAAACCTGAAGACAATAAACATGCGATTGCACAAAATATATGGTATCTGTGTTCTTCAAGCAATCTTGGG
>NW_015552459.1:0-186 GCF_001515605.1 Sinocyclocheilus anshuiensis | reverse complement strand
TAGACTTTATCGTTATTATCGCGGGAAGACGAATTCTTATCGTGTGGAGAATTTTTACCGGTATATCGCAAACGACAAGATATCGTCCATCCCTACCTAGGACTGTGCAATTAATCGCATGTGATTGTCATCCGCATCTCTTCAGTAAAGCCGGTTCCGTGATTGGTAGTAAATCGCCATCACCTG
>NW_015552458.1:0-847 GCF_001515605.1 Sinocyclocheilus anshuiensis | reverse complement strand
GAGCCTCTGGACTACCAGCTGGACCTCAGCAAAGAGGTAACCCTAATGCTTAAAGGGATAGTTCACCCAAAAAAAGAAGATTCTGACATCATTTCCTTGTTGTGTGGAACAAAGGCCTCAGTCACTATGTGCTTTTGCTTTATAGAGAAAAGATGCAGTAAATGTTAATGTTGAGTGAGACAGTACTTAAAAAACGGCCTAAATTCACCTTTTCTTTTCTTTTCTTTTCTTTTCTGAAAGTCATGCAGGTTTGATATCACATGAGAGAGAGTAAATCCAGACAGAACTTTCATTTTTGGTTGAACTATCCTGAGTTCATTTCATATTATATAAAATGTAGGCTTTTTATTTCAAGAGAACCAAAAAAATTATCAAAATAAAGAAAATGTTAAACTTAAATGACTGGACGTTAGATTTCAGAATTAAGTGATTGATGGTGTGTGTTTGGTCTCAATGACTGTATAGCTGGCAAAGCCACAAAAGGTGGCCATCCCTGAGCGCTATGTGGACATGGATCCAGAGGAGCCCCTCAGCCCTCAGGAAATGGAGGCCAGACATCGTAAAGTGGAACGAATCAAGAGCATCCTGGCTAAGTCTAGGTACTGGCTGATCAGTCTCATTTAACACAGCTGCTCTTATTGTCATCTTTATAGATGTCTTCTTGCCATTATATATACTACCATTCAGACGTTTGGGGTTTGTAAGTATCATTATTTGATCAAAAATACTGTAAAAACGATACTGTGGGATATTAAAATTTAAATAGCATTTAAAATGTAATTTATTTTTATGATGGCAAAGCAGTCTTCAGTGTCACATTATCCTTCAAAAGTCATTCTAATATGCT
>NW_015552457.1:0-789 GCF_001515605.1 Sinocyclocheilus anshuiensis | reverse complement strand
CATGCTTATCCGATAGGGTTTATGTATATGCTTTAATTTTTTAAGATCAACTGTTTTTTTCTAAGGCATTGTTAGATTCCAGTGTTTCCTGTCTATGCAAAGATTTGATTTCAAAAACAGTATCATAGCTATTAAACTATTTCTTGTTATGATTTTAAATATGTATTTATTAACCTCAGAATGATCTCAAAGTAAGTCTGATTTTGTGGTGGCTGTATTCATTGTCTTCATAGGAACATTTTATCAATCGAATTTGGTCAATGACTTAAAGGGAACATCGAATGCCCATTTTCCACAAGTTGGTATGATTCTTTAGGGTATTCTTGAAATGGTCTCAGTGGTCGTGTAAAACAATACCCTTTTTACCTTGTCAAAAACAGCTCTGCTCACAGCGACTCGTTTCGGTGCATATCTCTTTACATGCTAATGAGCTCTGCTCACCCCGGCCCTCTCTTCTGTGGAAGAGCAAACGCAATTCGCAAATAATCATAAAAAATAAAAAGTGTGTTGGCACCGATAGCCTTGTGGGCAGCAGGCTGACATACAGCACCATTGCACTTCGGGTGTCCCGTGTTCAAATCGGACCTTTCCCGATCCCCTCCCCCGACTTTGCTTCCTGTCATGTCTGATCTGTCCTATCACAATAAAGGCAAGAATGCCAAAAACAAACAAAACAAAAATAAATAAATAAAATAAAAAGTGCAAGACTTACTTCTTCTGGAGGTGCAGCTGGATCATGAACACTGGGTACTGATCCATCCTTGAGTTTTAACTTTTCAACAAAACCTG
>NW_015552456.1:0-861 GCF_001515605.1 Sinocyclocheilus anshuiensis | reverse complement strand
ATGTGGCTAAAGTTTACAGTCTCATGAGAGTGGCTTGTCACCCCACTGAAGCGAGAGGCGGGGTGAGCCGAGCTCATTAGCATTTAAAGGAACATGCACCAAAACGGGTCGCTGTGAACAGAGCTTTTTTTGACAGGGTAAAAATTGTGTTGTTTTACACTACAATTGAGAAATTTTAACCAAAGTATGTTATAGACTTTTTATTAAGACCCTAAAGAATCATATCAACTTGTGGAAAATGAGCATCCGATGACCCGTTTAACATGTGAGTCTCAAGGTATCCTTTACATGCCAAAGGCTTTCCACACTGAGAGCAGATGAAAGGCTTTTATGAAGTGTGAGTTACCAAATGAGTCTTAAATTGTCCTTTCTGTGTAAAAGTCTTTCCACAATGAGAGCAGCTGAAAGGCTTTATTCCAGCATGAATTAACATGTGCCTCTTAAGGCTTGCTTTACATGTGAACGTGTTTCCACACTGAGAGCAGCTAAAAGACTTTTCTGAATTGTGAGTTACCAAATGAATCTTAAGTTGTCCTTTCTGTGTAAAAGTGTTTCCACACTGAGAGCAGCTGTAAGGCTTTATCCCAGCATGAATTAACATGTGATTCTTTAAGCTTGCTTTCTGTGTGAAACTATTTCCACACTGAGAGCAGCTGAAAGGCTTTATTCCAGCATGAATTAACATGTGATCCTTAAGATTTCTGTTACATGTGAAAGTGTTTCCACACTGTGAGCAGCTGAAAGGCTTGTCTGAAGTGTGAGTTACCAAATGATTCTTAAGTTGTCCTTTCCATGTAAAACTCTTTCCACACTCATAGCAGCTGAAAGACTTTATCCCAGTATGAATTAACATGTGCTTCT
>NW_015552455.1:0-567 GCF_001515605.1 Sinocyclocheilus anshuiensis | reverse complement strand
TGTATCGTTAAAAGCACTATATAAATAAAGGTGACTTGACTTGACAAACTTTTGATCATTTTGATGTCATTTTATAAATTATACGTCCATGAATGAGGTACACTGCTTTTCAAAATATTCGAAACTTTCCATGAATGAGGTGCACTGCTTTTCTAATTATTAGTTTTCAATCAACACAAACTCAGCACACCTGAAAAAATTATAGGTGCGTAAGAAAATCCAATTTTCCCAAATATAAAAAGATACAATCCTGCGCACTATCAGTACTTGATAAATATTGCAAATATTGTTATAAGCACAAGAAAAGTTTCGGTCCACTGACCTTCATCAGGCATAAATTATTACTTTTAAAATATTATAGGCACAAATCTCATGTTTCTATAGGGAGAGCTATTAAATATGTTTGATCAACAACATGAGGGATCTGAGGATCTGTGTGTTGCATCAAGAGAGCAACCATACATTTTTTACATACATACATATTTTATTTTTGTATGAATTTATAATCAGTTATTCGTATATTCATTTAGAATCATTAGCCATTTATGTAATTTATTGTTTGATTAT
>NW_015552454.1:0-822 GCF_001515605.1 Sinocyclocheilus anshuiensis | reverse complement strand
ATTTATCATATTAAGCAGTTTTATTCATATTAAACTATTATAATTCTTGTTGTAGGTGTAATGTTTTTGTGTACTTTTTAATAAATTTTTATAAAAGAAATGCAAAAAAAATTATTACACTTATTTCATTGAAATGTATTCAAATATTTATTAAAGTTTATCAAAGTCAGTTTTTAATGTAAAATTAATAGAAAATAAAACGGCTCATAAAATAGGCCATTCAGTTCGAATGCTTGAGGTCTCTGAAGATTAAGCACCTGTTTTCACCAATTGTTAGCTGACAAAAAAAAAAAAGCTCCAGGTCATGCTTTATTGTACCCTGTTTGTAAAATAATTCCTGTAAATTTATTAACATAATTCATCATACTTTAGCTAAAGGAACAGCTGAAATGACTGAATTATCTTTATTCCATTTAGAGTGAGCTGGAATACACTAAATGAAATGTACAGATTTCTGCCCCAGTTTCCAGTCTTGATGAGTTGACGCTAGATTTCATAGTGTATGATAGCTACAGACTACTTTTTTAGCTTCAGACTTTAATTTCATCCAGTCTGAGGTTATAAAACATGTTTGATACTTTGAACAGATTTTAGAACTTTTTTGGTTTTGTTTGTTGTGGGTCTCGGAGCAGCATGTCTCTCAGAACATTCCTAGGTTACAAATTGTAATTACGAGTTCTGCGAACACGTGAACACTTTGGCATTGGAAGTGTTCCCATAGAAAAGCATAATTTCGAGTCCGAGTAGAACGTCACCTGTTGTCATCTCGGAATTACGGTAATTACAACACGGTGTCAACACAGCCTTTTTTAGATTTGATTT
>NW_015552453.1:0-836 GCF_001515605.1 Sinocyclocheilus anshuiensis | reverse complement strand
TATATATATTATTTTATTTAAAAAAAATACACCTGTGAGTATTACAATACTAAACAAGATATGGACACACTTGACTGAATAAATAAATGCCAGAAATCAGTTTTGAACACAACTATGAATTATACCCAAAATATTAATTTCTTTACAAAATTAAAACTGATTTCATGAGTTAATAAATGTACAAGCAGATCAATAGTTTTAAAACAGTGGTTCTCAACAAAAGAACCGCAGGGCCGCAGGACGACTTAAACTAATTAAAAATAATATTATTCATATAATTAAATTGAATATTGCTAATATCTTAACATCATTTACTATATTATTTTAACTTGATATAGCGCTATAACGGGAGTGTTTTTAGTGCATAAACTCGCGTCAGACTGAAGTCAGTGATGATGCTCTTTGATAATTTAAATGCTCTTCGCTCTCATTGATGATGTTATTTGGTAATGTAAATGTTCTTTGCTCGTTTTCTGTAGCTGCTTTTTAAATAACTTTCTGAAGTAAATGTAAGCATTATAATTAGTAACTTACAATGTTAAATACAAATTCAGTCATATTAAGAATATTTTATGACATGACATACATATGCTACTTGTCTAAAAAGATATAATGTTGATAGATTAACCTTGGTCTGGAATCACAACATGAATTGTGGTTAATTAATCAATATTCGAAGGCCCCGCCCATAATATAACATTAGCAGAGCTTTATACACCACTGGTTACAAAGTATTCCATGATGCACTTGATAAAGTTGGTTAATGAATGACTGGAATCAAATATAAGAGTATTCAAGCTGCAGGAAGGGGGACTTTTATTTTGACAGCACAATGC
>NW_015552452.1:0-919 GCF_001515605.1 Sinocyclocheilus anshuiensis | reverse complement strand
AGTGGTTCAACCTTACTTTTATGAAGCTACGACAATATTTTTGTGTGCAAAAAAACAAAACAACGACTTTATTCTACAATTTCTTCTTTTCTGTGTCAGTCTTCGACGTGCGTTCACGACAGTACCACGGCGCATGGCGCATGCGTCAGAGATTGTCATACTATAGGTATAGGGAGATGAGAGGGTCTGTATTACTTACTATTGGCAGAGATTGTCTTACTATTGGGAGATGAGAGGGTCTGTATTACTTATCATTGGAGAAAGTGTAACGGTCAACTTGGATCACGTGTGCCTTAATAACCAATCACATTATAGCCTTGACGTCATTGAATTTCAGAAAGAGTTGTGCAACACTCAATTGCAGTTTACGATTACCATAGGAATGCATGAGAATTGCCGTATGCTGAATCCCTCCTGTCGCAAAAAGTGAGTGACTTCTCTTATAAAACGTCATTTTTTTCGGTGTAAACTTTAACAGTGTCTTCTCTCATAAAACGCCATTTTTTTCTGTGTAAACTCTAAAAATAGTCCAATCCAAAAGTATTGCTTAGTGTAAAACATGTTGGAGATTAGCTGATAGGCTGTCGATTCATTAAACGATAAGCTGTTTCCTCTAAACAGCTGTTTATTCAGTGTAGTGAAGCCTCTCCTCCATTGACATCCATTAAAAAAAAAAACGGCCTCTGGTCTCCTTTCCCACATACTGGCAAATCGGAAGCGTTAGCATTAGCCGTTACACTTTTTTGGCTAAAAGTTGCAGGCTTGCCTTCTAGTGGCTTTGGCATGCGTGTGCATTCCTCTGCTTGCAAACAAGACGCAGCGCATTTCAGAACGTCAGCTCCTGCGTCAGCAGCACCACACGCATGCGTGGTATATTTTGAATAGCTAGGCTGGCTTGTACACTATATTGCCAAAAGTA
>NW_015552451.1:0-643 GCF_001515605.1 Sinocyclocheilus anshuiensis | reverse complement strand
GCACCAAACAAAAAAATCAGCATTGTATTTGGTCCGGACCAAAGCCAGTGAACTAGCGGACTTTTCTGCTGTGAATACACCCTAAATGCGCTTTATGAATTGATGAGCGCTTGAACGCAGTAAGACTATTTCAGATGACTGGGTCCTGACGTTTGTGTGCTGACATTTGTGGAACACCAGCAGCTTACTAGTGGTGAACTAATATTGTTATTTTGATAGCCGATAACTTCGAGAGCAGGCTGGCCACAAGCATATACATACACACATATACACATACATTATATATATATATAACAGATTTTTTTTTTAAGACATATACACATACATTATATATATATATATATATAACAGATTTCTTTTTTTAATTCATTTTCAAATTATTTCTAATTTGTTAAATATAAATTATATATCATCAGATTTTCATCTCGATAATACAAAATTTGTCGTAATATTGCTTCAAAATCAGAGCGACGGACTTCACACAGCCTCTTCAAATTCGACTATCATGTTGTTTTTCTCTGAATCTGCCGTCAGAAACCTTTAACATTCAAGCTCCATTCCTTTCCCCATTAACACCTGATCTGTGATGAAGCAGCTATTCACCATCTATGAAATGAGGGACAATTATGATTATGAAGAATGT
>NW_015552450.1:0-905 GCF_001515605.1 Sinocyclocheilus anshuiensis | reverse complement strand
CAGGTTGGGACTTTGAGATTTCCTCCATAGCCTTTCTGAAAGCAGTGTGGATGTGTTATACTGTTGTGAAGTTTTCTCCTTCTTTTTCTTTGTAACTTTTGAGAAGTCTTCTCACAGTGGGCGTGCTTTCTTTGTAACTTTTGAGAAGTCTTCTCACAGTGGGTGTGTTTGTGCCAACAAGTATAGCAGCATTATCTTTCATGACTGGGTCAGGACAGACAAGTACAAGTGCATCAATGGTCTCTGTCACGCCTACATCGGCTTCCCTGAACTCCAGCTTGAGTGACAAATAGCCATCATACGGGTAATCAGCAGGACTGAGACCCCATATCTGTAAAGCACTGATAGGTGTCAATGGCAGGTGCGTCAGGTATCTGTCGTAGAAGGATCTGTAGAGCAGAGTGACTTGAGAACCAGTGTCGAGTATGGCTTTAGTGTAAATGCCTTCAATCTGGACTGATACAGCAGAGCTAGGGCCAACTAAGCCTTTAGGGATAGTGTCTTCCACTTCTTTCTCTGTTTTGATGCTCTTGGAACGTGTCTTTAACTCCGGGACGCCATCTTTCTCTGTTTTGATGCTCTTGGAACGTGTCTTTAACTCTGGGACGCCAGGCCGTTCCTCTACTGGGCCCCGTGGTAGTTTCCCGACTTCTTTGTGAGTTTGATAAGCCGCTTGTTGACTCTTTGGAGGTTTTCAACACCTTGGCATTCTCTCATGTAATGTCCGTCTTCTCCACATCGATAACAAAATATTCCAGGTTGGTCTCTGTTGCTCTTTGGTCTTTGTGGAGCTGTATTTTTTTTTATTCGCTTTTGGTTGCATGTTCAGGGTTGGAACTTTGTGTTTCGGCTTGAGCTGGTGCTGCCGCAACAGTTGCAACCTTGAGATTGTTCAATTCAGCTTT
>NW_015552449.1:380-886 GCF_001515605.1 Sinocyclocheilus anshuiensis | reverse complement strand
AGACTTGTTTGTCTTTGATAAAATGTAATAATAAAAGCCTTTTTTTCATTTTGCGGTAAGGACTCAAAAGTGTGGGACAGGCACATTTAGTTCAAAAAATCATAAAAATGATCAGTAAATAATAAAAAAAATGAGATGCTGTAAATTAATAGGTATATTAAACAATTCCATTTGAAATAATGTCAAATTTTAATTCAATTAGCTTATTTTACGCATCTCAACATTGTTACCAGAGTTGTGGAACATGAACAAAAATGGTGTTTGGACCTATAAATGCTTCATAATTTTATATTAAATCACATTAATCATTGATTATATTTTCTTCAAGGTGTGTAATGACACTGTGAATATATTTTTAAAGCATCATATGACAAATTTTTACATAAATCTAAAATTTCACTGCTGGGACTTAAAAGTGCCCGTAGTTGCAGAAACACCCATATATAAATATATATATATATAAACTGGAAACAGCCTTAGCAGCTGAGTTTGAGATTTATATATAG
>NW_015552449.1:0-333 GCF_001515605.1 Sinocyclocheilus anshuiensis | reverse complement strand
CACCAGTGAGGGTTATTATGAGTATGGTGCTTTCTTTCGAGCGTTAATCCTCTCTGAGGAGTTGGATGCCTCGCCCCATGGGCTGTCCTCGTGGTAGTTTGAGCAGTGCTCCCCTTGAGATTGAGATTACCAGCTTTATATTTATATAAATTACTTAATTATAGCCTTAAAATTGGCAAAATAGAATATTTGGGTGATGTTGGAATTTGGTGCTTTTCAACACCATTGCAAAACCCTGAAACTGTTTAGTGCAAAACCTGGCACCCTTTTGTGCAAAACACGAGCTACAGTGCTTAAGAAACTCATATTTGTGGGATTTTTGAAATTCTGTGC
>NW_015552448.1:0-724 GCF_001515605.1 Sinocyclocheilus anshuiensis | reverse complement strand
TTTACTGTTTGTAAAACTACTAATAAATTAAGTGGATACCCTTAATAAACCTGTTAGATTTTGATGTTTTATTTTTGAGATTAATGCAATTGTATGTTTTAAGAACATAAAAGCTAAGCATTTTTTTTGAGTGTTTAGGATTCTGGGAACAAAAATAAAACTTCCCGCTAAAAACTTTATAAGAATGTTAGGGGATAATGTTCTAATAATGTTGTGACTAAACATTTATAGAAGGTCATCACAGAACTTTTTTAGAGTGTTTTTAGAGAATGTCATCCTACCTTTTAGAAGAACGTTCTAAGAACAAAAATAAAACTAAAAACTTTATACGAATGTTACGGAATACTGTTTTAACAATGTTGTCACTAAACATTTTTAGAATGTTTTTAGAGAATGTTATCCTATCTTTTTGAGAGAACGTTCTGGGAGCATAAATAAAACTACCCGCCAAAAACACAAGTATATTAGGGAATGATGTCCTAACAATGTTATGACTAAACATTTTTAGAATGTTTTTTAGAGAATGTTATCCTATCTTTTGAGAGAACGTTCTGGGAACAAAAATAAAACTACCCGCTAAAACCATTGTAAGAATGTTAGGGAATGATGTTCTAACAATGTTATAACTAAACATTTTTAGAATGTTTGAAGAGAATGTTATCCTACCTTTTGAGAGAATGTTCTGGGAACAAAAATAAAACTACCCGCCAAAAACATTATAAGA
>NW_015552447.1:0-1306 GCF_001515605.1 Sinocyclocheilus anshuiensis | reverse complement strand
ATTGTGCCCTCGTAACGCCATTTCGCCCCTGCCTCTCCGGAGGTGTGTGCTACTAATAACCATAAAAGGCACAGCTTTCATAAAATCAGAGAGAAAGGCTTCATGGCTAGAATCTGCTGATCAACTGAATCCGCAAGTAGCAACTGTGCTAAAATGTTTTCATATATCTTCGGCTAGAAACTGCTGATCAACTGAATGCGCATGTAGCATGTTAAAATGTTTTCAAATATCTTAAAACAAAGTCATTAAATCTTGGGCACAATACATTAAATAGAGTCGGTTGTAGCCTATATTTTTATTTATTTGATTATTTAAGTTGCATTTTCTGTATATTTTTATTTTTGGACTAATAATAAAGTCAACTAATTGTATGTGAGAGAGTCGTGGTAATATCAATTCCTATTGGTCAGTGTTAGAGGAGCTCAGCTTAGCCTGACAGTTAGCCTGCTCCTGACCTGGTTAATTCCCCTTCAGGAACTCGAGCTGCGTCCGAAGACGCTTTGGGAATGTGGGGTTCGCAGATGGATCTGGTGGAGGGAATAGAGACGGGCGAGTCCCTATCTCCTTCCTCACCCGCCAGATCCGCCTGTTCTCTGGGATCGGAAGCCCGTTCTGCAGTTTCTTCCCCCCGGGGAGCGGGCTCGGCGCTCCGCCTATCTTCCTCCGAGGAGGTTGATGTGGAGAGCGTCGAGGATTTGCCCCCTCAGTCACCCCAGTATGAGGAGTTGTTGGCGGTGGTTACTCGTGCAGTAGCTAAATTAAACATCGATTGGCCCGCCGAGAAACAGGCTGAACTGCAGAAAAGTAAATTAGATGATCAGTTTCTGCAAACTAAGCTGCCACCTCCACGCCAGAGCCTGCCTTTTTTCCCCGACCTCCACACCGAGGTGTCGAGGTCGTGGGCGAAACCATTCTCGGCCCGCTTATTCATCCCGCCTCTGATTATTATGGCAATGTGGCAGGCTGTGTGTTCCTCCCTTCCCACGCTACATCACGAGCGGGGATACACACAGTCTGTGCGTGGTCTGCTTGGGAGCGAAGTTGCACACTGAGTCGAGCTATCTGTCTCCCGACGCGGCATCATCTTTAAAGGCTCCGGTCTTGCCCTCCAAGCCGCTGCGAACCACTTCAGCGCTGGTGGGCAAGGGGTACACGGCAGCAGGTCAGGCTGGTGTGTGTCTGCACACAATGGCTGTGTTGCAGGCATACCAAGCTGATCTACAAAAAGAGCTAGATGAAGTTGAGGAAGTAAAAGAAGATAATATTTCAGAACTGAGGAGAACCGCTGATTTATCTCTCCGCGCCA
>NW_015552446.1:458-1892 GCF_001515605.1 Sinocyclocheilus anshuiensis | reverse complement strand
GTAATTCTGATAAGCTGTCGGACACGGGCCGGGCTAGGGCCTGAGGGTCTCAGGCCAGGGCCTAAATTTGAGGCCCGTGCAGGGCTCTAATTCGGTCTGTTGAAATGCATTTAGAATGACTACAAAATTGAAGATATAGGGGCAGAAAATGTATATATTTATATTTCATATAGTAAATCAATATCACAAGAAGAGTGCCGTTTTTTCCTCCAAAAATCTGCATAATTACATATAGATTTTTTTTACAACAGTTCAATAAACAAGTTAATTAAGTTAAAGTTAATCAAGAGACTTGCGTTTTAGACACGATATTGCCTGTTTTTGCTCTTTCGACAACAAAAATCATTCCAAACACAGCCAACATAGCACAGTTTTGCGTCTCTGAGCAATGACGGTGTTTCGTTCCTGAATGAATCAACCGTTTAAATGATTCGGTTCAATCGCAATGACTCATTTATTAACAGTGACTTGCTGACACCTACTGGCAGTATTAATTTCACATTTAAAGTATCATGATTTTTTTATATATATATATATAAAATTTCAAATGAGTATGCAGTATTCAACATTTTATGTCTTATATATCAAAACATTATTTCTGCATTTGTAACTGCAGGTTAAATGCATTCATGTCCTGCATTAAACAGTGTGTAAATACATCTATCGCCACTTCCGATGAAGCTTTTGTGTTTCATCTGCATTGAAAAGATGAATTTTGTTGATACTGATTAAATTTGCCTGGTAACAACCCAAACCCTGCTCCAACACACATACCATGTATGTTTTCAAATAAGCCTAAATGATTAGATTAGCTGGATCAGATGTGTTTAATTAGGGTTATATCTAAACTGTGCAGGGGTGTGGCCCTCCAGGAACTGAGTTTGACACCCTTGGCCTATCCCATTTTTGCCTCCCTCCCACTGTTAAAATGTAATGAAGTAACTTTTAAATGAGCTACCTTTTACTTTTACTTGAGTATATTTTCAGACTCATATTTTTACTTGTACTTAAGTAAAATTTCATTAATGTAATGGTACTTTTACTTGAGTAGAATATTTTTGTACTCTTTCCACCTCTGTCCATCGCTCAGAGGTGTTCGGAGGGATGGAGGGTGAAAGCGAGCTGTTTTTGAGGGAGTTCCGGCCGAGGCGAGAACCGACCCTTTCCTCTTCCTTTCTAATGGGTCAGAATGGCTTCTGGGGCTCAGGGTCCAGCACTAGAGGGCGTGGGCCTTGGCGCTTTTGGCAAGGAAAACCCTTCGCCGCCTGGGGGCACTGCTGAAGCCCAGGCTCAGACTTCTGAGGCTGAGGCAGCGTGGGCTTTGCAGGCTGAGTGGATGGGGCTTTCTAGCGACTAGCAGCCGCAGCACCAGAGTGCTTAGGGAGGAAGTCATCAGCGCTTGCGATGTCTTCTGAGCCTCTGAGAAGCGCGGTG
>NW_015552446.1:0-136 GCF_001515605.1 Sinocyclocheilus anshuiensis | reverse complement strand
GCCACTGCATTCACCCTGTTGGCCAGAGCCGAAGTGGTCCTGCAGGGCTTCAAGGGATGCGCTGCGTGGGCCTTTAATCCCAGGGAGGACAGCGGACACAAGTGAGCAGCTACCGCCTCCTCCAGAGGGGGGAGCT
>NW_015552445.1:0-625 GCF_001515605.1 Sinocyclocheilus anshuiensis | reverse complement strand
CTCCATAGCCATGACAGGACAGGACGAGGATTCACAGACGGCCTCTATAGCCGTGACAGGACAGGCAAAGAGTTCACAGACGGCCTTCATAGCCATGACAGGACAGGACGAGGATTCGCAGATGGACGAGAGTTCAGTAACCATGACAGGCATGACTGGGGATTCAGAAACGGTCTCCTTGACCAGTGCAGGACAGGACAATAGTTCATAGGCCGTGACATGAGCAGACGAAATTCCATTAATGGCCTCCTTGGCTGGAACAGAACAGGACGAGAGTTCATAAGTGAGTACCACTGACACCTCTAGAGGGTCTGCAGCGGCTGCCGCCACCTCTGGAGGTTCTACAGTAGTACCATCAGGATACAGGGAGAGTTCATTAGCATTCTTCTTAACAGGACAGGTACAGAGTTCAGCAATGGTCTCTTCGACCGTGACATGATAGGCTGAAGGTGCATTGCTGGGTGCCACCACCGCGCAAGGAGCTGAAGCGAGCACTGCCACCTCGGGAGGTTCTGCAGCATGGGCTGCCACCTCTGGAGAAGCTACAGCAGGCGCCATCGCCTTGGGGAACACGGCAGCATGCACCACTACCTCGGGAGGATCTGCAGCATCAGCCGCCACCTCG
>NW_015552444.1:292-544 GCF_001515605.1 Sinocyclocheilus anshuiensis | reverse complement strand
TTGAGGCATGTTTTTAAAAAGTTGAACTTATATTAATTTTCCATGACTTTCTAAACATGCCACTCTCTTGTGCGAGACGCGAGTGCAACGGTGATAGACGTCCCTCTAGAAAATGTGATAAATATGCATTCTGTGTGAACTGCTTGGTTTCAGTTTTGGCGTAAACAACATCTTCTCCACACTGATGCTCTCGTTTGCCGCAATATATTGAATGAACAACGTAGCAGCGCCGCATCTAGTGGGTTCAACTGG
>NW_015552444.1:0-162 GCF_001515605.1 Sinocyclocheilus anshuiensis | reverse complement strand
AATGTTTTTGCATTCGAATGTGGATTTTTATTTTAAATTCGATGAATATTCGAAATTCGAATATTTTTTTTGACAGCCCTAATATAAATTAAAAAATATAAATGAAAAAGATACCAATAATCAATTAAAGGGGTCATATGATGCGATTTCAAATTTTCCTTT
>NW_015552443.1:0-466 GCF_001515605.1 Sinocyclocheilus anshuiensis | reverse complement strand
AAAATGAAAAATAAGTCAAAATGTAGGAAAAAATAACTTATAAAATATAATAAAATAGTCCAGTTGTGTCCAAAATGTCTCTTTGTGTTGTTCCTCGAAGTAAAAGCTCACAGAGAGCTATGAAATAGCAGTCTTATTTGAAATGTCTTTACCTTTCTTCTTCTGTAAGGTTTTTCTCTTAGTTGTTGTTTTTGTTGTTTGATGTTATCTTTTCCAACATGAAAATCTTCTTCTGAAGACAGTTATCCTGTGATTAGTTGTGATTTGCTTCTCTTGAACTTCCCTCAGATTCAAGTGTGGTAAAAAAAAAAAAAAACCTGTCAAATTCAACAAAAGATTTGTCTAGATGTTGTTTTGTGTTGAATCACATTGTGTCTTTTTAGTTTATTATCATTATCTACTTTTTTGAAGATATTTTTACATTATTATCTCAATTTTTCTTAGTTTTTCAGGAGCTCAGCTCATG
>NW_015552442.1:0-556 GCF_001515605.1 Sinocyclocheilus anshuiensis | reverse complement strand
AATTACTTTTTGATATCATGATAAAGCCCACTGTAACTTCAGTATGTGTGTTCATCCACACTCGCAGTAACGTTACCTGCGCGCGAGCGAACCGTCCGCGGGAGCCCCGGAGCGGTTATTTATTTGTATGGTAACGAATTAATTCAACTAACAAAGCGATTACACATATAAACACTTGAAAAATATACACTGCAGTGTCACCTCACAGTTAGATAAACACTTGAACAATATACTCTGCAGTGTCACCTCACAGTTAGCTGAACAGTAAAATTAATAAACACAATGTGAGAGCACGCTTCAGAGCACATTGGAACAATCCAAATGTGTGACTACTTCTTCTTTGAAAACGTAACTTTACATCGGATGCTCGCTAGCGCCATTTACAGGCTTTGGTGACACACAGGCAACTACAGACACACAGGCTTTGGTGATGTGATCCTGAAAGAATATAATAAAGCATTATATGAAATGAAAATTATTTTTATTAGTTCTAATAATAATAATAAAAAAACACAGATTGTATTGAAGGGCAGTGAGGAAGCAGGATTCAGATGCA
>NW_015552441.1:0-751 GCF_001515605.1 Sinocyclocheilus anshuiensis | reverse complement strand
ATAGATAGATAGATAGATAGATAGATAGAACAAATGATAGATAGATAGATAGATAGATAGATAGATAGATAGATAGATAGAAAATTAAAGAAATGATAGAACGATAGATAGAACGATAGAAAGAATAATAGAACGATAGATAGATAGAATGATAGAACGATAGATAGAACAATAGAAAGAACGATAGAACGATAGAAAGAACGATAGAAAAAACGATAGAAAGAACAATAGATAGAACGATAGCAAGAACGATAGCTAGAATGATAGAAAGAACGATAGAATGATAGATAGAACGATAGAAAGAACGATGGAACGATAGATAGAACGAACGATAGATGGAACAATAGATAGAACGATAGAATGAATGACAGAAAGAATGATAGAATGATAGAACGATAGATAGAACAATAGAAAGAACGATAGATAGAACGATAGAATGATAGATAGAACGATAGATAGAACGATAGAAAGAACGATAGAACGATACATAGATAGATAGAATGATAGAACGATAGATAGAACGATAGAACGATAGATAGAGCGATAGAACGATAGAAAGAACGATAGAAAAAACGATAGAAAGAACAATAGATAGAACGATTGCAAGAACGATAGCTAGAATGATAGAAAGAACGATGGAACGATAGATAGAACGAACGATAGCTAGAACAATAGATAGAACGATAGAATGAACGACAGAAAGAACGATAGAATGATAGAACGATAGATAGAACAATAGAAAGAACGATAG
>NW_015552440.1:1306-1610 GCF_001515605.1 Sinocyclocheilus anshuiensis | reverse complement strand
AGGACAATATTTGCCCCGTCAATTGACTTTCCAATGCATTTTTTAATCTTTATAAATAGAATATTCATGTTAAAAAAAAAAGATTAATATGCAATGATAATAAAAAAGTGATTCTTTTAAATACTAAACATCATTCCGTAACTAAGCAAGTGTATGTATTTATAAATGAATCATTGAATCAATGACTTTCGCGAACGATTCGTTCACGAAACACCGCAAAACTCAGCATTTTGTTCACTGTTAAAAAAATCATAACAAACGAATTTGAAAGTGGGGGAACACAAACGTGATTTTGAAAAGTGGG
>NW_015552440.1:0-885 GCF_001515605.1 Sinocyclocheilus anshuiensis | reverse complement strand
CAACAAACGAATTTGAAAAGTGGGGGGGACATGTCCCCCCTGTCCCCAGTGGAAATTACGCCCCTGTATATATATATATATATATACAGTCGTGATCTGCGAATGTAAATCTGCAATATATCTGAAAAATAAATCTGCATTGTTAATCATTTTGATCTTTTATTTAAACAAATTCACAAATATCTAACCTTTCATTGAACTAAAACAATTGAAAATGGGGGAAAATCTCATTATGAAATAAATGTTTTTCTCAAATACACGTTGGACACAATTATTGGCACCCCTAGAAATTCCTGAGTAAAATATCTCTAAAGTATATGCCCATTCATATTTACAATTTCTAGCACACCAGGATGACTACAAACATGAAATGAAACATGAAACAGCCATGACTTCCTGTTCCACAGGAATATAAATATGAGGGAAAACCAAAGCCAAATTCCCTTAATCATCCATCACATCCATCCTCCCCATTTTCAGATTTTTTTTACTTCAATAAAATTGTGACTTCGCTAGGATTTTTGAATGAAAGATCAAAAGGATTAACAATGCAGATTTATTTTCACAGGCTTCTTTATCATATTTACAATACAATCTGTCAATAATTCTGGCCACGACTGTATGTATAAACAATAGATTTTATTAATTTTATTTCAGTTTTACTATTAGTAATTTTAGTACATCAGGATAAACTTAATTAAGACGGTGAGAAGGACCACAGCTGGAGAATTGCAGAAAATAGTTGAGTCTCAGGGTCAGAAAACCTTTAAAAAAAAAAAAAAAATCAAACAGTACCTACACCACATGTTGTTTGGGAGGGTTTCAAGAGAAAAAAAATCGAGAAAAGAAAATGCTCTCATCCAAAAACAATCCCCAGCATATTCT
>NW_015552439.1:0-566 GCF_001515605.1 Sinocyclocheilus anshuiensis | reverse complement strand
GTACACTGAATGTAATGTTGGAAATAATATACTTAAGTGTGCACTGAATGAAATGTTGGAAATAACATACTTAAGTGTGCACTGAATGTAATGCTGGAAATAACATACTTAAGTGTGCACTGAACGTAATGTTGGAAATAATATACTTAAGTGTGCACTGAATGTAATGTTGGAAATAACATACTTAAGTGTACACTGAATGTAATGTTGGAAATAACATACTTAAGTGTGCACTGAATGTAATGTTGGAAATAACATACTTAAGTGTGCACTGAATGTAATGTTGGAAATAATATACTTAAGTGTGCACTGAATGTAATGTTGGAAATAACATACTTAAGTGTGCACTGAATGTAATGTTGGAAATAACATACTTAAGTGTGCACTGAATGTAATGGCGGCTCGTCGGGGGAGGCAGGGGAGGCACAGCTTCCCCAAAATTTTGAGGTGAAAATGGGAGGAGGACTATTTAATGTTAATACAATTCACAGTTCATTTCAGTTCATGTCTCAGAATGTGCATTTTTGTTTGTAATTTCACAGCTGTAATACCATAACTTGTTAATG
>NW_015552438.1:1149-2612 GCF_001515605.1 Sinocyclocheilus anshuiensis | reverse complement strand
TTTATTTTGGATGCGATTAATCGTTTGACAGCACTAAAATTATGCTTTATATTATTTATTAAATGTGTAATATAAATAATTTATAATATACATATAATATAAATTATATAAACAATAATATAAATATGGTCTTTTACAATTGTATGTATATTGTATAATGTATGATAAATTTATGAGTAAATAAATATGTAAATGTTTAATATTTATTACACATTGTATTTATAATAAAAACGCAATGTAAATCATTTACAATGTAAATATAAAAATGATCTTTTTAAAGCTGTTTTTTTCATTCTCAAAATACAGCCCTGTAGGTACATTTTCTTCAGCTGTAAATAAAAGCACGCTTTGTCCTCTATCATTTCTCCAGTAATATAAACAGTCAGTTCCCTCCTCCCTCTCTCTCTATAGTAAGTGTGCGTGTCTGAAGTGTAGGAGAGTGTGTGTGTCTCACTCACTCAACTGACTGGCCGTCTCCTGAGCGCTGCTGTTTGATGCGCTTTAAGTCTGTGCCTGGTGACAGATCTCTTCCGTCTAGTCCTGTGAGGAGAGTTTCACAGTCCAGTGAGGGATCTGTAGACTGTGAAACAGAGAGATAGAGGCGATCTCCCAGCAGTGAGCTCTCAACCTGCCCAGCACCACACTGCTCTCGGTGCTTTCATCTTTCCAGTGCATCTCCCCGCACACATCCCTGTGTTCAGTACTGGCTGGCTGATACACTGTGATACAGACTAAACCTCTGCATGGATCTGAGCTCTCGTAACGTACTGCTTCATCCTGCAAAATCAAAGAAATTCAAACATTAGTGAAATCAAATCAAATTTCATTGATTGTTTTCTGACATCTGAATTAATATATATTTAGCTGTAGGGCCAGGAAATATGTGAAATGGAGAGATTTTACTTCCATTTCAATTTCTCTTTTTACTTAATGATTCCATTAACAATTAATGACCCTTAAACCTAAATATATATATACACATACACATTTATATTTAAACAGGAAATATTACATTTTAAACAACCACATATAGAAGCTTTTATAAGCTCTTTAAATGGCATCAGAAGACGTTCTGAAGCTCTGATCCTAATAAGTGAACAGCATGTGCTTCAATTACTTTAATCCTACCGCTGCTCTCTGTACTATAACATTATATTTAACATTTCACTCCTCTGTGTTACACAGCTAAATGAAAGATATTTTAAATTGAAGACAGTCCAACTTATATCAGATAATGGTCTCTCTGAGAGTGACTGTTCCAAAAGAATGCAGTACGGAGGGTCACATAAGACACTGTTTTTACAGAATGAAGCAGAATACATTTTTTCTCTGTGACCCATTTTTTAAGCTCCAAAATTCGTGCATCCTCACACCACCACCTATGTAACGCAAGTATCCTACATCCTAAGGTCTTGCAAAGATTATATACATAACAGACAAAAAGTGAATTGACTATTTAGTTG
>NW_015552438.1:0-162 GCF_001515605.1 Sinocyclocheilus anshuiensis | reverse complement strand
CATTACACCAAATACACAAAATAATGTTCTTTTTTAGCAACGTCATATGACCCCTTTAAATGATTATTATCTGCCAGTTTTAAGATGACAAATAAATTAATTAATTAAATTATATTCATAGTAAATTAAAAAAGTAAGATGTGACGAGTCTATTTTAAAGCT
>NW_015552437.1:0-478 GCF_001515605.1 Sinocyclocheilus anshuiensis | reverse complement strand
TATTTATCTCAATATTTATTTATTTATTTTTACTTTTCCGTCTATAAAAATACATTGACATTTTTTTATACACATTTTTTTTAATACACAATATACACAATTTCATTATTTCTATACTTCATGCTTGGGTTCAACACAATTTTATAGAAAAGTTTCCTGCTATAAAATATTTTTGTACATACTAATAACAAAAAATTTGATCAAAAATACAGTCAATATTGTGAAATATTATTATTTATTTTTACTATTTAAAATAACTGCTTTCTATTTGAATATTTTTTCGGCATCATTACTCGAGTCTTCAGTGTCACATGATCCTTCAGAAATCATTCTAATATGCTGATTTGCTGTTCAAGAAACATTTATTATTATTATTATTATTTAAAACAGTTGAGTAAATCTTTTCAAGATCCTTTGATGAATAGAAATATCCAAAGTTTAGCATTTAACACTATACTATTCAAAAGCTTGGAGTCAG
>NW_015552436.1:0-959 GCF_001515605.1 Sinocyclocheilus anshuiensis | reverse complement strand
ACCTTGAGCCAAAAACTCATCACCAAACACCAATGACTTGTACTTACACTGATAATATCCATGTGAGACGTGCGCACATGTAAATGCCCAACATAAACAAAGCCTGAGGATAGTCAAGTTCATCGCGGCTACTGTTTGTTTCTGAAAGAAGACGCGCTGTGAGGAATAAGCCAGAATTTACCTCTTTAAAAAAAATACCAGATGCACGCACTGCTTCATCCAGCAGAGGAGATCAATCTGATGATTTAGTAATGTTTCTTTTTTGCATTAGACTCACCGGCGCATGCGCAACACATGGCTCAAGGTCTGCATTTAAAGTCACACCAGAGGTGTTCAGCTGGGATTAGGACTTGGCTTTCTGCAGACCAGTTAAGTTCTTCCACACTGACTGAATCAATCATTTATTTTTAAACCTTGCCTTATACAAAGAGGCATTGTCATGTTAGAATAGAAAAGGGTCCTGTCTGTTGCTATAAAATTAGAAGCACACAATGCCCTAGAATATCATTATGCTTAAACATTTAAGATTTGTACTCATGGAAATTACTAAAGTAGTCAAACCTGTTCATTAGAAGGGATGGTCCCAATACTTTGGGCAATACAGTGTATGTTTGGTGCAGTAGGGGGCCCAACCTCATATTCTTTCATAGGGTCCAAAATTGCTAGCGGCGCCCCTGATGATATGTGGAAAATTAAATTCCAGATTATTTATTTATTTGTTTGTTTACACCAATTCTGAGTGAAAATTCTAAAGGTTTGGACTCAGTATTGTTCTATACTACAAAATATTACTAAAAGTAATGAACATGATCCAGGAAATTATTACACAAAGATAATGCAAGTAAATACAAAATGCAGTTTTTAAATGATGATTTCATTTATTAAGGGAAGAAAGCTGTCCAAACCTACGTAGGCCTACGTGAAAAATTAATTGCCCCCTCCTGTTAAATCATGAAAGA
>NW_015552435.1:0-579 GCF_001515605.1 Sinocyclocheilus anshuiensis | reverse complement strand
CGAGACCACCTTTTTCAGTTGTGGGGATCAGTCTAGCATTCTTTCAAAACATTGTTAATCTTCCCTGTCTTAACAGAGGATAACAAATTCTTCTCTGCCGAAACAGAGGGTAACAAATATTAACACGTAATGTTAATCTTCCCTGTCTTAACAGAGGATAACAAATTCTTCTCTGCCGAAACAGAGGGTAACAAATATTAACACGTAATGTTAATCTTCCCTGTCTTAACAGAGGATAACAAATTCTTCTCTGCCGAAACAGAGGGTAACAAATATTAACACGTAATGTTAATCTTCCCTGTCTTAACAGAGGATAACAAATTCTTCTCTGCCGAAACAGAGGGTAACAAATATTAACACGTAATGTTAATCTTCCCTGTCTTAACAGAGGATAACACATTCTTCCCTGCCGAAACAGAGGATAACCTTCATCTCTAAAATACATTTTTTAGAGGATAACTTAGTTAACCAAACCCTACAACTGTCTGTTAACTCTTCTCTGACGGCACAGAGGAAAACAAATTTGTACTGGTATTAAAGGTTATTTTGGATAGAGTGGCACTCACCAACCCTTGGTTG
>NW_015552434.1:507-654 GCF_001515605.1 Sinocyclocheilus anshuiensis | reverse complement strand
ACATTACAAATTGTAGCTTTAGAAATATTTAATTTGATTCAACAACACAAAATTATTACACATAAACATTTAGGCTACAACGGCCTAACATACACTATGGAACATAAAAGAAGATAATTTGAGAAACGTCTCAGTATTGTTTGTTCA
>NW_015552434.1:0-299 GCF_001515605.1 Sinocyclocheilus anshuiensis | reverse complement strand
TTGTATTATTATTATTATTATTATTATTATTATTATTATTATTATTATTATTAATTCAATTATACTCTAAATAAGAAACTACATCTGCCGGGATGTGTTGGTAAATGTCTTCAGTCGATTCGTTCAAATGGCTGATTCATTCAGTAATGAAGTAAACGGCTCTCTATATGAATGGGTCTTTGAATCGTTGGTTCACACGATTCGTTCAAAACGCGGATTTATTGAGAAGCTAAACACTGCTGTGTTGCTCGGAGATGCGCAACAATTCTGCTATGGCTTTAAAGGTAATATATTCTTTG
>NW_015552433.1:0-994 GCF_001515605.1 Sinocyclocheilus anshuiensis | reverse complement strand
AACCTCTGAAAATTAAACTGGACTGATCTTATTTTAAAAGTAGTAACAGCTCCAAGACCCCCTAATAAACTCGTAGTATAGTGTTGGTATCTTGATACTCACTGGATGCTGTAGATAAAATCATTAGTAATAATCTAAAGTACATGATTCTGTCTCCCACGTGGGACTCTCTCCACCACAGGACTTAAAGAGCTCTTTATTGTGTCCCTATGCACCTGTTTATATAAGGAAGGAGATTTGCATCAATATTTTATTTAGCAAACAAATTAAATTCAAATGACAACTATACAAAATGAAATTTCCCTAAATGAAAATTACAACTTTGCTTTTTGTAAATGAGCCATTAAAAATCAGTAATATCTTCTGTTTGTTTCTTCTTGACACCTATTTTTCTAAAAATTAAAGATGAAAAATCTAATTATACAAAAGTCTTTATTCTTTATAGTGAGTGCATGAAAAATGTACAGATCCCAAAGCAGCACTACAGAAATATGTTATTTCTTGCAATAATTTATTTTGATGTATTCATGGACTTTTTTCCTTCTTAAATGAAATGTATAATATTGCACATATTGCAGTGATCAAAGCTGATAATTTACAGATATTTAACAAACAAATCCAGACAAAAATATAAATAATTATTTTTTACAAACATGCAAACATGAGAATATAATTTGTGATGAAGTTACTCTAAGGCTTATTTGTGTTTCTTTAGAATTTCTAAATTAGACTGTTTCTTGGTCAAGAAAAACATTCAGACCATGTCCACACATACACGGGTTTTTCCTTCTTCCGTTTTAAAAAAAAAAATCTCCGTACACGAAAACTCAAACGCATGCTATGAAGAAAATGCAAACGCATGCTATGAAGCACTGTCAAGAGCATGCCAAACCAACAGGTGGCGATATAATCTCAACCGTAAAGCCATGTTGGTCAATCAGAAGCCAGAAAAAAGTCTCCAGTAGGCGGAGATAACAGCGCAGGCGCCGACGTC
>NW_015552432.1:0-817 GCF_001515605.1 Sinocyclocheilus anshuiensis | reverse complement strand
ACGGCCTCATGGGCAGGCTGAAATGAAAGCTGCCATGTAAAGCTGCCAATGAAAGCTGCCATGACGGCTGAAGGTCTGGCTACGCGAGACTAGCAGCAGAGTGGAGGCAACAGAGAGGATGATGGGGCTCAGAAGGTTGATGGAAATAATATCACACGTAGGCCGGAGGATCAGGTGCAGCAGCCGCCAGAGGACTTTACCATCTCAACGGACCCTGAACTATGGGAAGCTATTACAGACCACGTCAGGGAAGCTGCTATTTCTCAAGGTCCTGCGGACTTTCAGAATAGGGCGCCTAAATACCCAGCATCTGTGCGGGACATCTGTATTGGAGGTAAAACGCGATCACTTACCAATGATTTATTGCATTGTTGCCTCCCAAACAACAAGGTAGTGTCTAGAGAGTGGTTAATTTACTCACCATTAGAACTCCATTTTTTAAGTTAATAGAGCTTAATTTTTTTATGACAAGTGGGGCGGGGCTGAGAGCCATGGGAGCCAACCTCGCTTCGATGATTCCACCCCACTCATCACAATGAGAAGTATATACAACTTGCTTCCATTAACAGCACATTCATTCAGATCTTTATAGTTAAAAGCTAGTTAACAACAACACACTAGCAGGTACTAATGTAGTTATCAAAAAGACTCACACTACAGTTGCATGCAAATAATGAAACAACATGCAGTATAAGTTGTCGTGTAATTTTACTGTCCATCCTCAACCTAACTACAGGCTCTACTCTTCACCACAACGGTAACACTACAAAACTATGTAGGACGAAACCTGCAAAAACAATAAATAAATAAATACACA
>NW_015552431.1:9047-10748 GCF_001515605.1 Sinocyclocheilus anshuiensis | reverse complement strand
TTTATGGCATTTCAAATCAATCATATGCTTAGTCCTTTTTTTTTTTAATCTAGTTTTATGGTGCCAAGTATTCAGGTGCATATACATCAGTGTATTACCTTTTTACTTCTAGTTATTTAGGTGCAGTTACATGGTTACAATGAGATTAAATTTAAGTGATAGCAGTCATAATCTCTTTTTAGGTAGAAAATCAGCATTCACATTTTAAATTGCTATGAACGATATTTTACCGCATTTCAGGTGCTGTATGTGTCAGATATATATAATGTTCTTTGCTGCAAAGATTATTAAACAAATGGCTCAGGTGCTCAGATATGTAACTAAAACCTGTAGGCCTGCTACCTGATTTGTAACTTTATCATACAAGATTATTTGGTGGGGGACCATTGCAGTAAATATTTTTGTTTTCAAGACCTTGGTACGTTTGTACCGACAGGTTTTGTCTTGCCAAAGCTTCACCCATGTTGATATGTGTACTCTGACTTGCACATCTTTTATTTCAGGGTTTTAAAAAATGTGTGGATGTGCCACTATGATTTATAATCCGATATTTTGTGTATTGTGCTGTTCAGCTTATTGATATCGTCTTTAATGAGAAGAAAAGTGTGAACTTTTGATCATTCAGAGTTACAACACTAACAATGTATTTCTAAATATTAACGTTTTTAAAAACAAGTAGCATATACTCTAAAGCAAATAAAAAGTCTAACAAAATATAGTGTTTTCTTGTGCATATATAGGGGAGAGCTGAGCTAGTTGTCACACCTTTTACGCTGATTAATATTTTTCAGGCTTGGTTTATTTTTAAAGTCAATTTCTGCATAGAGACAAACACTAATGTCTTGACTGCAAAATATTTGGCCATTTCCACCATTATTGCCCAGGTGAAAAAAAGTAGTGGAACAAAATTTTAAAACTAAAACAATTGTTACAGAACAATCCATGACAATGCAGGGGGGAAGGGTAACATACAAAAAAAAAAGAACTACTTAAAAAAACAAAACAAAAAAAAACGACAACTTTAAATTGTATATGTTTATGAAACATAGTTGGCTTATCTGAATGTATCTCAGTGTTTTATTTTGTTCACTTGTTTACCAAACAGATGTAACTAAAATATGATTCTTAACATTTTAAAAATTAGTTGGGAAGAGAAAAATCACAAACACTTTGTAATTGAACACAACTCAAAACATTATAGTTATTGAGAAATAGCTTTTGTGACAACTCCACTGTGTTATAACAAGCCCTAACAAATCATGTATATAAAGTTCCCTGATAAAAATACAACTGTGTATAATCATATTGGTATAACCAACTTGATCCATGCATTTAAATAATCCACAAAATAGGATCCTCTCACAATATTTTATACCTAAAATGTTATCACTCACATTGCACAAACCATTATGCCATAGCCAGTGCTATATTTGCCTAACAGACAAAACATAACTGGCAAATCAAATTTATGGCACCATGGGTCAGTTCCGCATGCATTGTCAGGCAATGTGAGGGTTCAGTTATAAAAGACTCCTCACTGTAACCGCAGAACACACACTTCTGCAGTTACAACTGTATCTGTTAATGGACAGGGAATTTCCCCACAGTATAAACAATAAAGTTTAAAAATTAAAACAAAAAAAGTGTATTTTTTTATTTATTTTGACCGAGAAACAATTGAACCCCTTCAGACCTGAATTC
>NW_015552431.1:0-570 GCF_001515605.1 Sinocyclocheilus anshuiensis | reverse complement strand
GACTACTTAGTCAATTTCAGGAGTTTATATTACGTGTCTAGTGACTCTGATTTTCTACTTGCTCAAATAGGAGACATGCATTAATCACAATTACAACAACATCAAAGAAATCAACTGCAAATCAGGCTTTGATTAGTTCCCCTTTATTCTTCCTCTCCTACTTTCTACTTTTATGGCATTTTTTACCGAAGTGTGTTGTGTACCTTACTACGTAGCAATATTACATTTAATTCCTAATTCCTCTAAATAAGCAACCTAGATACTGAGAGAGCTTAGCATATCGACTTGAAATATGCTTTCCTGGGCGGTATACAATCATGTTTATGAAATATAGCTAATTATGCGCTGTGTTGTACGGTCACTTTGTGAAGTTGAGATTTTTCTTTTTCTTTTTTTAATAACCCAAAACGAAGGCACACGATTTCCAAGAGTTTACACCAGCTATAATACTAAGACTAGTCATTTTTTTTACGAGGCATTTCTTTGTATCGTCTCCGATTAATTACTTCGTGTTTCCTGTTATTCCATTGAATTCAAATAAAGTGATTTGTGTCAGCAGCAGTGCATTTT
>NW_015552430.1:366-551 GCF_001515605.1 Sinocyclocheilus anshuiensis | reverse complement strand
TACTCAGCTGTTTTCAACATCATAATAATAATAAATGTTTTTTGACCAGCAAATCAGAATATCAGAATGATTTCAGAAGGATCATGTGACTGGAGTAATGATGCTAATAATTTAGCTTTGAAATCACAATAAATTACATTTTAAAATATATTCAAATAGAAAACAGTTATTTTAAATAGCCTAGT
>NW_015552430.1:0-173 GCF_001515605.1 Sinocyclocheilus anshuiensis | reverse complement strand
TTTAATTGTTCTCTAATTTCTAGCTTTTAATTGACTTAGAAATCAGATAACTGCTGGACAATAACCAATAATAAAGATTTGTTTATATACTACGAACACTTTTTTATCACATAATAAGGCAGAATAGCTTCTATACTGTAATAAATGCTATGTCAATTAGCACTGCATTGTTC
>NW_015552429.1:0-995 GCF_001515605.1 Sinocyclocheilus anshuiensis | reverse complement strand
TTTAGAGCATAAGAAAAATTTTGAAAAATACAATTTTTGAAAAATTATATTTTATTCATGTTATGCCATGTCCTCTGTAGAGGCCATCGAGACTTTAAAAAGTCCTGTTTTTAAAACAATAAAAAGACATGAATAGACATGAAAAGGCAAAAAGAGTGGGATTTTTGTTTTAATCAGAAAACAATTTTCATTTTTTTATACCAAACTTTATATAAAGATGATTCTCAACTGTTATGAAAGATATTTAAAAAAAAAAATTTCTTTATGCAAAATGTGTGTAAAATGGCCATAAACAAGTTTTTCCATTATATACAATGCATCTATAAACTGTATCTAATTTGCGTATTAATGTGTTTTTGGGGCAACATAGAATGAACAAATAAGTGAAATAATGGGTGTAATAATTAGCAAGATTTTCATAAGAATACTTCATATTTAATAGGAATATTGATATATAATTTTTTCTCTATTAATTTGTTGTGTCTTCCAAAATGTGTAATAAACATGCTTTAAGTCCTGGTGTCCTCTACAGTGGACATGTATGAAACCGATGTCCTGTTTCATAACAGAAGCTCATATTTTGATTTGATACCCCATAACATTTTCCTGAGATGTTGATTTATGACAAACAATTTGAAAATTAGAAAATATTTCGTAAAAGTCATATTTTGATTTGAAACCCCATAACATTTTCCTGAGATGTTGATTTATGACAGACAGTTTAAAAATTAGACAGATTTAAATGATAATTAAAAAATATTATCATATTTCCATAAGGGTGTTACATTTGATCACTAAATGAATGTCCACCATTTTTAAAGACCAAAGAGAGGGAGTGGTCACGGTGAAACATCCAATCATTTGGTATCTCTGGAAAGCCCTGAATGTGCTCTGTATAGGACATCCAGATTTAAAACTGTGACATGTAACGTCAGAGAAATCACTAAAACGATGTCCTCTACAGTGGACAAAACTCCATAGCTGGTAGTCAGGAG
>NW_015552428.1:0-509 GCF_001515605.1 Sinocyclocheilus anshuiensis | reverse complement strand
TCAGGATGACCCCGAAGCCTTCCTGGATCTGTTCGAGAAAACAGCGGAAGCCGGTGGGTGGCCACGAGAGCAATGGCCGGTGCGCCTGATACCCCTATTATCGGGGGAAGCGCAGGTGGCTGTTCAGCAACTGCCCGTGCGGAACGTCCTGGTCTTTGACGATCTCAAATGGGCCATCATCCAGCAGGTCGGCCGAAGCCCGGAGCAACATCGCCAGCGATTCCGTTCGCTGGACGTGGGCAAGAGTGGCCGACCCTTCGTGCTGGCCCAACGGCTCCGGGACTCATGCCGCAAGTGGCTACTGGCTGAGGAAAGCGACGTCGACCACATCATCGACCGGGTGGTACTGGAGCAGTTCATCACTTGGCTGCCAAAGAAGACGGCAGAGTGGGTCCAGTGCCACCGACCGATGTCGCTGGATCAGATGGTGGCGTGCCCTGGGGTCGACGAATCCCTTCCAGCTGTCTCCCTCTCTCTCTGCCTCTCGACCTGTCCCTCTTCCCAGGTCC
>NW_015552427.1:0-455 GCF_001515605.1 Sinocyclocheilus anshuiensis | reverse complement strand
TTTACCGCTGATTACAGAACCGGCTTTACTGATAAGATGCGCGTCAAGTATCGCATGCGATTTATAGTGTAGCCCTAATATATACCATATATCGCAAATCGGCCAAAAAATACCGAAATATGAATTTTTGCCCATATCACCTAGCCCTAGTCTGAGTAAATGATTATTGCATGCTACAAGATAGTAGTAGTAGCCTAATTCAGAGTAATAATACATGACTCAAAACTTAAGCACCTTCTCAAAACAGTCCTGAAGCATGCTTTTTGTTTATGTTTGCTGACAGACACCAGTGTTTCTCACAGATTTGCAAATGCAAATTCATTCTCTGCCAGCAGGAGGCGCTGTTGGAGCGGGAGGTATAGCGGTTTCCCCGGTAATGGCTGTAATCTAATAAACACTGTGCTCACAATCGCTACTTTATCAGGCATTACAGGAAAGACAAAATTAAAATGACA
>NW_015552426.1:0-1305 GCF_001515605.1 Sinocyclocheilus anshuiensis | reverse complement strand
TTTATTACAAGTAAGGTTTGACAAAAAATGTTGGTTTCCCTGGTCGTTGTTTACATACATTAAGCCACATTAAGCGTTTTTCATGTTAAGCGTTTTAGAATGTCCCAGCCTGCGGGCTAGAGTGAGTGGCGGCCAGTGGATTCGACGAAGGAGTGGCCGGCGGGCTTGCGGCAACCACATGTGACGACCCCGGGCTGGACTCCGCTTCGTCCGCGGTGAAAGCCGATCCGGCGATCCACAGCGCTAAGTTGATGTATTTCCTCAGTGACTAGCAGGATCAGCTAGGCATGACTAAGCGGATATCGTCCTTCCAAAAGAGGTAGTTTCACACCGAAACACAGCGTCTTCACGACATGGCGGTGGCGGCAACAACAATACTACAGTGAGAATAAAAGGTACACCTTCTTTCTTTGCGTCAACATTTGGGCAGCGTTATGCAAATCTTCCCACATAGTGAGGTAGATATGTGGGGGCATGTTAGAACGAGCCATTTTAGGTAGGCGTGGTTGACTCTTAACTTTTATAAAGAATATCTCTTTGGATTTGAGACTTTAGTCTTTGCAACTTTACAGATCTTTATGCACCAAGAGCTTGTAACACTTCAAAGAGAAAGGAAACGTTGAAATCGCATCATATGACCCCTCTAAAAATTTTTTTATATTTTCATGACAATTAAAAAGATCATGAAAAAAACATTAACAAAAATGATTGGGGACCAGATGCTTTCAAGCTAAAAAACAAAACAAAACAAAAAAGAACATTGCAACGCAAACAATGTTATTATCATTAAATGTATTAAACTCTTTTTATTTAAATAGAACTGTAATAAAAATCTAATTTAAATATTAGCAAGTTTCCTTGGCAAGTTGAAGAAGGCTTTACTAAAATTACTAACTGAAATAAAACTAAAATCAGAATAAATTAAAGTATTTAGGATTATATTTATAAGCTATTAAAATTACAAAAGCACATAAAAATACTAAAAATTAAATCAATACTCAGATTGAAAAGAAAACTTAAAATATTTATAAAAAGTAGTATGTAAACAATACTAAAACAACAGTAAATGCACAAATTAATTACAATTTGCTTTTTACGTCAATCTCTAGTATTAATTATACCATTTGTAATTTCCATTGACTTAAAAAAAAAAACATTTATGTAAAACATATTTTACATGTAGGCTAATGGAAATCAATAATGAGAATAATAGGAATTTTGGAAAAAAAAAAGAAGTAAATTTTTGTATTTAGAATTTATCGATAAAATTACTTAAAAACAATCGTCACAATGCAAAAAAATCAT
>NW_015552425.1:477-1928 GCF_001515605.1 Sinocyclocheilus anshuiensis | reverse complement strand
ACATTTTCGTGTCAATCCATGTTCATATTTACTGTGCAAACAATGTGCTGTTAGTTTAATTCAGCGCTTGCAGCTAGAGGTCTGCGCGGGACTGTTTTAGTCCCGCTCCCGCAAGGTTCTATTCCGGACGCACCCACTCCCGCTATATATTCACTCTTTGTTCACCCTCTGTCCACTTAGAATATTTTTCTTCCCGACCCGACCGTTCCCGCTAAATTTAGATCTCATTTCCAGAATCTCACAGAGAGCGATAACAAATAAAAATGTAGTCTGCAAAAAAATTGTATATGCTATTTTATTCATTTTGTCAAGATACAAAATTCGTTTAACATTTTGCTGTCAACACAGTAGAAAAAGTGTCACAGAGAAAAAATAAATATCACATCTTTCATTTAAAATTATAAGCAAAATATGAACAAAACCATTGGCTTGTAGCCACTGCGAAATGAAATCACTTTTTAACCGAACAATTTAGCGATCCCTGTATGACAGATGAAAAAGACTCCCATACATCAGACTTTGCTCTGCCATCCTTATTCTGCTCTGTCACTCATCGACAACCTGACCTCTAGCGTACAACTGGATGAGGGCGGAAATATGCTAATATGGGACAGTCCTTCAGCGTTCGTGGGCGGGACCTGAGCAGTATGACATCATACGGCTCATAAAATTGATAATTGAGACAGTTTAGTTTTTTTGGGGATTAAAAAAAGGAGTGAATGGATTTTTATCATTGTTGTGACACAATTATATGCAAACACCATGCAAAAGTGAATTTTGCATCCCCTTTAAATAAATTAAAAAAAAATTTATTTTACTTGTATATGAAATAAAATATATATATTTTTTTAAACTAAACAGTTTTATATAGAATTTTGTACATAACACTTATTCTAATCTCTTTATATTATAAAACTATATTTATACTTGGTAAATATACACTGAACAAAATTATAAACGCAACACTTTTGTTTTGCCCCCATTTTTCATGAGCTGAACTCAAAGATCTAAGACTTTTTCTATGTACACAAAAGGCCTATTTCTCTCAAATATTGTTCACAAATCTGTCAAGAATAAAGCGCAGATATGCTGTTCTAAATGGACGTCGGGAACGGGATATTGTTAGACCGCCTGCTCCCGTTCAAATTACACCAGAGTTACCGACCGCTACCGCGTTTTATTCGATGTAGACCTCTACTTGCAGCGCAGCAGTGGACTCGGTGTGGAAACGATCTATGCACTGCTGCAGACGCACCGCTACTGGACTCACTACCGGACAGCAACCGTGTGCAGTGAATGCTTTTAATCCGTTAACATGAGCGCAGAAAAAATACGCACCACGTATGCACTTAAAGGCTGATTTATACTTCTGCGTCGAACCTACGCCGTAGCTTACGCATAGACGCACACCCATACGCCGTAGCCTGACGTGCACCTCTCCAAAAATCTAA
>NW_015552425.1:0-118 GCF_001515605.1 Sinocyclocheilus anshuiensis | reverse complement strand
AGTTTTAAATAATGATTTAATGATTTGATATTTATTTGCCGCCGTCACGGCTATAATGCTTCTCCAACTAGTTACTTCTTCTTCGGCTTTTACCGTGGTACTGCGGGTTACATCAGCA
>NW_015552424.1:948-1899 GCF_001515605.1 Sinocyclocheilus anshuiensis | reverse complement strand
GTATTGATTGGAAGAAACGTTTCAAGCAAGAAGATTCAAACACATGAATCATGAATTCATACCCAACATGAATATAATCCTATAAACTATTCAACTATACCTATAAACTGTTCTTTATCAAATCTTAAATTGTCTGATTCGGTCTGATACCCTACAGCGGTATTCACCTTCCAGTAGATTTGCCAACTGCCATTAAAAGAAAAAGACGAATTTGCCTGTTCAGCTGCCATTAAAGGTGCAATAAGTGATTTTTCAAAAATGCTGCAGGGCATTGTTTCCTCAAACAAACAGTCCTAACTGCCCTGCTCCGAGTCAGTCTTGAACCCTGAATGTCGGTATGTGAGGCGAATGCACTAATAATGACACTAAGAACCACATTCTCTAAAAGTCGTCAGCACACCTCTTGAGATCAGGGGTTTACCTGCACAAATCTCACAAGCTGGCCTGTGTTACACACGGAATGCAAGAGTGAATGTCTGTTTATCATAGCAGACGCGCAACAAAATAATGCTTCATGAAAAACAAAGCGCAGCGTTTTTGAAAAATTGCTTACTGCACATTTAAAACCAAAAGAAGAAGAAATGTGCATGCGTGACATGCGAGAACCAGTGAGATTTGTTCTAGCGCATCACACACATTATTATAAATTTTTTTTTTTTGCATACTTTTTTATGCCTTTAGTGGATAGGACAATAGAGAGCTTACAGGAAAGCATTGGGCAGAGAGAGGGGAGCGGGATCGGCAAAGGACCTCGAGACAGGAATCGAACTCAGGTCAACGCAATAACAGTTGCGCTATATAGAGACAGAGCACATTTAGGCCACGCCCACACCGGGGAGGTGGGGAGCAATCCAACCCCTTTCCGTTTACTTTGTATTGCGGGAAGCTGCCTCCTTGTCATTTCTGACTTACAACAAAAAACAGAACAATGCCTAAAAGCTGCCGTGTGAC
>NW_015552424.1:0-907 GCF_001515605.1 Sinocyclocheilus anshuiensis | reverse complement strand
TGACTTTGTATTGCAGGAAGCTGCCTCCTTGTCACTTCTGACTTATAACAAAAAACAAAACCATGTCTAAAAGCTACTATGTGACAAGTTGTAATACAACATAATACAACAGAACACAGAACTGTGTTTTTATAAGCTGTCGACCTAAAAAATGAGTGTTTAAGACACAAATAGTTGTAGATGTCAGGGTATTTCATGTTGGGCCATTCAGTTGGATGATTTCTCCAACAAAAGGAGGAAGGTAAGGAAAAGGGGCACTGACATAGACCAATAAAATTGAGTTTCTCAGTATATCTCCTCCTCTCAGGTTCACATAGGGTGGTGAAATAATCCTTTGACATGGTTAAAAACGAATTAATAAAAAATAATTGGTTTCCTGTCGCCAATTACGTTTCTCTTCAGTGTTTTCCCCCCGGTGGGCGTGGTTTTCAGATTATGACGCGTGTCGCTCTCACTCTATATTGGCGCACTAACCACGAGGCTATTGGCGCCGACATCACACACGTTTCAGCTTCCGTGTTTAGTGTTTGATGCACACTTTTGTAACATTCACTCATTCGTTTATCGTTTACTTTTATCTGCTGTCAGACTATGAATTGGCTACAAATTGGTTCTAGCTGCTTCGGATTTGACTGACAGACTGGCGTTCTGACACCGAGAGCTTAACCATATGTCCTTTTTCCCTTTGTTGCAATTATTCTGCATATTGTATATATAAAATACAATACTTTTACAGCAGTAGTCACATATTCTACCAATGTCTTTATACAGCATGTGCAGATATATAATAATAATAATAAAAATAATAATAATTACGTTTATATAGCGCTTTTCTGGGTACTCAAAGCGCTTTAAATGAAAGGGGGAGAATCTCCTCAACCACCACCAGTGTGCAGCATCCACCTGG
>NW_015552423.1:1008-1304 GCF_001515605.1 Sinocyclocheilus anshuiensis | reverse complement strand
CCGAAACGGACGTAAGAAGCATCACCGGCACCGCACGTGAAAAATAATTTCCAGACTAAAAAAATGCACGTGAACTCAAGTCAGAAAACTCTAATAATACAAATCCAACAAATATTTGTAGTAACGAGAGTGTCCATGTTGTTTTCACATTCCGACTTAAAAGCACAACTCGGGAAATGAGAGCCTCCGAGGAGCGCGTGAATGCAGTAATTACACTTGCTCTGATGGCAGCAGGTAGCCTTCCGTTAACTAAGCTAAACATGCTTAAATTAAAATGCCTAAAGCTAAACTTCCCT
>NW_015552423.1:385-975 GCF_001515605.1 Sinocyclocheilus anshuiensis | reverse complement strand
CCTTGTATTCACATTTCTAAACCTGTTGTCCAACAAAAGAGAACATTATAACCTTTTTACTCCACAACACCAGTCAAATGCTTCCTTTTGTGATCTGATGTGGCTTCTTGTCACAGAATGAGGCAGAAAATATGTTCCATAGGCTACTTTAAAAAGAATACATCAATTAGCAATGGATTATAAATACACTTAATTATTATGAAAATACCAGAGATGGCTTGAATAACACAAATACACTTTATTGTTGCAGTCGAGTGTTTATTGTCTTTGTTTTATCATTCAAAACGTTTATATGTTTTGTTTACTCCGTTACAGCTATAATAGCGATGCCTTTGTCCATATAAGGGATTTCCTGTAGGGTCATGAGTTCTGCTACTTATGTGACTGGATATGTGGATTTTCTGTGCAAGGGCGCCCTCTGGCGTCCAGTATTAAAGGGGTCATAGGATGCTACATGCACTTTTACAAGTTGTTTGAACTGAAATGTGTGTTGGCAGTGTGTGTACACAACCACCCTATAATGATAAAAATCCACCAAGTGTTTTTTTTTTTTTAATCTGGTTAAATGTTTTCCCCTTTCTCAAATCAAG
>NW_015552423.1:0-140 GCF_001515605.1 Sinocyclocheilus anshuiensis | reverse complement strand
GAGATTGAGGTGTTCTGTTGTTGGATGTAATAATGAACAGCAGTCGTCATTTACTCCCGACATCTGAGCCACTGAATTTGCAGTGGATTACATTATTTCTGAAGGGAATGCGCCCCCAATCTACATAAATGTGTCTATGT
>NW_015552422.1:263-565 GCF_001515605.1 Sinocyclocheilus anshuiensis | reverse complement strand
ATTCAGAGCACATTCAGGGCTTTTGAGAGATATCACATGTTTGGAGATTTGATCATAAACACACTTGTTCTTTAAAAATGACTGATACTGACAATGATCCAATTTAGTACTCTTAGGAAAATATGATCATATTTTGTAATTATTATTTAAATCTGACTACTTTTCAAATGGTCATAAATCAACATCTCAGAAAAATCGTATGGGGTTTTAAATCAGAATATGACTGTTACGAAACAGGGCATCATTTCCATACATGTCTTCTGTTGAGGACACCAGGACAAACATCATGTCAATAGGGAAAG
>NW_015552422.1:0-176 GCF_001515605.1 Sinocyclocheilus anshuiensis | reverse complement strand
GTATTTATATAGTACACTTCATACACAATGGTAATTCAAAGTGCTTTACATAAAAGGAAGTAAAATAATCATAACAATTAATCGCAACAATACAACAAGGAATTTAAAATGATTTAAAAAGAATTTAAAACAGTTAAAAATAGAAAATGATTGCACATAAAATACAGTGCAATCAG
>NW_015552421.1:0-564 GCF_001515605.1 Sinocyclocheilus anshuiensis | reverse complement strand
GGGTGGACTATTGTAATGGTCTCCTCACCGGCCTTCCCAAGAAGGGAAGCAAGGGTTCACATAAAACAAGGGGAGTCCACTTTTAACTATTATGCCACCCGCAGTTAGAATCAGCTTCCAGAAGAGATCATAGGTGCTAAAACATTAGTCACATTTAAATCTAGACTCAAAACTCATCTATTTAGCTGTGCATTTATTGAATGAGCACTGTGCTACGTCCGAACTGATTGCACTGTATTTTATGTATAATCATTTTGTATTCTTAACTGTTTTAATTCATTTTAAATCAATTTTTAAATCACTTAAATTTTAAATTCCTTGTTTTATTGTTGTGATTATTTTTTATGATTATTTTACTTCCTTTTTATTTAAAGCACTTTGAATTACCATTGTGTATGAAATAGGGCTGTAGCTATCGATTATTTTAGTAATTGAGTATTCTACAGATTATTCCATTGATTAATCGTGTAATCGGATAAGAAGTAATTTTTCTTTATTAAAGATCAATACTAAATATGCAAGAGCAACCCTCTACATTGCGAGTAAATCACTCGCAAATGCGAC
>NW_015552420.1:0-1913 GCF_001515605.1 Sinocyclocheilus anshuiensis | reverse complement strand
TTTAAATCAGGCAAATATGCATGCGTTACGGACGTGACAAAAAAGAGTGTTTTTAAAAGTCATCCGTTTAAGAGAGTTTTTGGGAGTCGACATAGGCTGCTTTGTAGAAATTCTGCGAATTAAATGCACAAGCCAAAATAAATAATACCAGCCGAAAGGATAAGGGTTGTCTCTCCATGGAACATAAATTATTTATTTTATTTTGTTTTTCATTTTTGCATTTATGGGGGAAAACCATTGTTACGGAGGTGACGTCTCTCCGTTACGGACGTGACAGATCTGAAATTGACACTTGTCTGACTCTGGCAAATCAGATAAAATGCTTTAAAAACTTTAACCGAGATCTAATTGTGGGTCTCTGTTGGGTATTTAAACCAACAAACATTTCCCTGCGAGACATCTGTATGGTAAGGTTGCGCAATTAATAACATTTAAACTGAAATCACCTTGTTATAGATTAGCTTGTGTTCACGCGAGTGTGGTGTTAAAATGTAACCAGTGCGGATGTGTTCAAAACTGAATTCGGACATGATTATTTGCTAATGTGGTGTTTACTTTAGACCCCGAATAATATAGAATTGCTAATATACATCATCAGCTATAATACGTTTACCAAGTTCCGGAGGTCGCCGCGGTTTCCACTCAGAACAAGCTTCGGTGAATTGAAGTATTGTCCGGTTGTTAGTGTGCACTGTGTAGGCCTGTGTCTGTGTGAAGAATGGTATGCAAAATACAATCGTGTCATAATGATCGCAATATTATGTTTGATGGCAACGTTTATTCCCAGTTTGCGTTGCTAAATGCGCAATCGTGATTCAGAATAGCTGCATTATGTTTGTCAAAATAAGTGCAATGTAAGCCAATGCTTCAGAATAATCTACATGTTGTTTATCGTCTCTAACGATTACTTAATTAGTAGTTATGTTTTACCAAGTTTAATGGCTGGCATTTGGATGTTAAGAAGACTAAGACGCAGCAAAACGATCTGTGTGAAAAAGATGTCCAAAAAAGGTGAGCATAAAGTACATACAGTATTTTCATTTATTGTTTAATGTGAACATCTTTAAGAAATACTTGAAGGATAAATAATTAAGAAAATGAACTTTTTTTTACATAGGCCAACATTTGTAACTGAGTAGCGTTGAGGATTTTGTAGCAACAAGAGCTCTGTAAAACAGATGTCCAAAAAAGGTGAGCATACAGTATATTGATCACTGTTATGAGCATGAATCATTGTGAATAAGAAACTTACAAAATATTAAGTTAATTCACTGTAGACATAAAATAAAGTAAAATTAATTAATTGTAGTCAGTCTTTACTTTTTACGTTATTAAATATTGTAAAGATGAAATTATCAAATGTAAAAGCTAATGTAAAACATCAATCAAGGCGAAACAAACATGCAAAACATCAAATAAACGAGTACAAATGTGATTAATTAGATTATTATTTTTTTATTTTTCTCTTTCTATTCTGCAAAGACTGCCTCTGCAAAGTGATTGACTTTTTTTTTCTCTTTCTATTCTGCAAAGACTGCCTCTACAAAGTGATACCTCCCTCTGTTGTCTACTTTTGGGTTGAAAGTCTCAATCACTTGGTCAGGTGTCACCCAAGCTTTATCTTCCATCACAGGTAAGATGTACACTAATCCAGCACTGTCATTCCTTCTTAAGAACCTTATTTCCAGTGCCTCCTGCTCTCGGTTATTAACAAGTCCGACAAACTGCCTGAATGATTTGTTTGCCTTGAATTTGACCAAGACACAGTCTCCAGTTTTGATGTTCTTTGCAGCTGTTGACTGATGCTCAGAGGACGGGTGTTCGGGACTTTCAGCAGATGTGATTTCCGAGAGCAGAAATGAATGGAGACCGGACTGTTCTGCCTCGGAGTAGATTTTGTGACGCACTTTTCC
>NW_015552419.1:0-676 GCF_001515605.1 Sinocyclocheilus anshuiensis | reverse complement strand
CAAATTGTTAATGTTAACAACATCAGCATTGTGTGACTACGTGTATGTAGTGTGTATTAGCATAGATTTCAATTTCTGTACAGTAATCTCTAATTGTCATGCCATTAGAATTTCATATAAAGAAATTTCTTTTTTTTACAATTCTGTACAGTCTAATCTCTAATTGTCATACCATTCAAATTTCATATAAAGAAATTATTTTAACCCAAAAAGCAAATTAGAACTGGTTCTCTTTGAAATACAAATCTTGTGTAATCCCACATAGGCTATCTGTAATCAAATGCAAATCAGATTTAAAACTGGAATATAATCTAATTTCAGTCACTTGTGTTTCATAAACACAAAAACCTTTTTGGATTACAATCCGCCATCAAAATAAGTTTAATTATTCCAGCTGCTTTGAGAAAAGGCTATAAACGATCGGCCACCTGCAGGATCCTCACATGTGATAGCCTAGTACTTCTTTATGTTTACAGAAGTGACGTAATAACATGACAGCATGCTCGAATTTCCCGCAAATTCCTACCAGTACCACTCAAATTAGAAAACATTATTATAAGCTTACCATTGTGAATTGGGCTAAAGTAAGGATATAGTTTTGAACAGTGGCTGGTTATGTACTTGCTCAAAAATTGATTTCGGATCATTTTTAACCAAAAAAAGTTACGAACTGCAG
>NW_015552418.1:0-1024 GCF_001515605.1 Sinocyclocheilus anshuiensis | reverse complement strand
ATCCAGAAATCTCTGTGCATCTCAAGCAGGCCTGGATTGGCTAATCGGGAGCACCGGGAGCATTCACTGTGGGCCGGTCTGTTTTTTTTGGCCGCTAGGGCCGGTGTATTACGGTGGGCCGGTCTGTTTTTTGGCCGCTAGGGCCAGTGTGTTGTCATGCCACTGGGTTGAAATATGCTGTCCCTAGGCTGCCTGCACTCCCAGCAGCCCCACTCTTTTTATTTATTATTTTCTCACAGCCCATATTATTATTTTCACCAGACCATATCAATAACAAATTCTCAATAAGATAATTAATCATTCTTTTAGCGCAAATCATTGTTATTTGTGAATGTAGGCGTTTGAGGAAGGCTTTAAGAGCAAACGGAATCCTCTGCCGGCTGTTCCCGCTTCACAGCGAGGCAATTCCCTTCACCGTCCGTGTTTTGATTCTCCCATATCAGTTTGGACGAATGCAACTTATTGATCATGAGCCAGGCCCGGTTCTTAACAGCTATAGAAGGGTGGGCTGGCAGATATCCTGGGTGGGCATTTTTTTATATAAAAAATGGTTATACTGTAGATATTGCTACATTAAATATATTAACTATATTATAAGTACACTGAAAAAAAAGCTTTCATGGGCTATCATGATTTATCATGAAAAGTCATGTTTCTGAATGACAGAGCCTAGTGATGCCATGTAGACAGAATATCATGCATTTTCACAACAAAAAAAAATTTTTTTTTTTTATTGAATAATTTCATGGTTTCTACACTGAGGCTTCTACACTGGTGATTATTTTCAACTAAAAATGTAAAATCTAAAAATGCATGTAGGCCTATATGACAGCCCTACTGTGAGTCGCTTTGGTTAAAGCATCTGCTAAATGACTAAATGTAACTTTTTTCATTTATACCAAACAAGACCATAATCATGTCTAGAACACTGGGGGGACCATTGTTTTGAAGAAAATATAAAGACCAGACCACTATGGTAATCAGAATCAGAATCAGAATCAGAAATCAGAATCAGAAAGAGCTT
>NW_015552417.1:0-917 GCF_001515605.1 Sinocyclocheilus anshuiensis | reverse complement strand
GCTTCTGTACAAATGTGCCATTATTACACATCATAACCATTTTCTCATTTTCTTTCATTGCATCCTCCCACATTTCCCAGGCTCTTGGTATGGCTGCGAAGTCCTTAGAGACGGGGTCTGTTTCCATTCCCATGGAGGAGACCAAGCATGCGGGAGGAGCCCCTCCAGATGCTGCCATGTTGACCCACCTGAAGAAGGTGGAGAACCATATCACAGAGGCACAGAGGTTTTCTCACCTGCCTCAGCGTTCAGCAGTGGACTTGGAGTTTACAGAGCTCTCCTACACCATCCGTGAGGGCCCCTGTTGGAGGAGGCGAGGTAATACATGAATCCTCATGATGAAGCTTATGTGATGATTACCAGTGTTGGGAAGTAACTAGTTACATGTAATGGAATTGTGTAATTTAATTACAAAATAAATTAAACTGTAATCAGTTACAGTTACTGAGAAAAAATGTGTAATTAAAATATACATAAAATGTATTTTTATGTTCCATAAAAAAAAGCCCTCTCATGCTCATTGGTTGCCGCCATCTTGGAAATTACGTCAAATGATGCTTCATGCTGAAGTCGGGATGATCTGCCACAGGTTTAAAAGTCTGCATAAGTTGAACTTGCAGCATAAGTTGAACTTTTTAAAAATGCATTCCATTTTTTCCCTATTCCACTGCCTCTGTTACGGATAGATAACTCAGAATCCAGTTGCAAGTGAAGTGATTTATTGTGACAATAAATAGTAAACAGGATCGCAAGCCAAACGTGAGGATTCAGGTGAGTAGATGTGAACACACGGGGATTGCGAAACCCTGATCCGATCCAGCTAGGGCAGTGGAATCCAGCAAGACTTTGATGGAGACTTCGACCCCAGAAGGAAGACTAACAGTCGCCCCTAACAAATGACAAAACTCTTTCCAAAA
>NW_015552416.1:0-534 GCF_001515605.1 Sinocyclocheilus anshuiensis | reverse complement strand
AATGTAGTGGAGTAAAGAGTACATATATTCAATCAATAATGTAGTTGAGTAGAGAGTAAAAGTTGCTTATATTTTTGATACTCAGTACAAGTAGAAAGTAGCCAAAAAATACTTAAGTACAGTAACGAAGTACATTTACTCAAATACTTTACACCACTGCTGGTTCATTGGTCCGTTAGATCGGACTGCTTTCTCACTACAACCGAACCGCTCCAGAGTTTGTTTTCAATCGAGCCGAGACCACCTCGTTCAGGCGATCTCGGACCGATTGTTTTGGCGCGGATGAGACCACCTCGTTCAGGCGATCTTGGACCCATTGTTTTGGCGCGGATTCGAGCCAGATTGCTGTGTTCACATATGCCCAAATGAACCGAGCTAAGGGGGGAAACGCGCCAGGTTCCGAAACAACAGGCCAGGTGTGAAAGCACCCTAAGTAACTCATCCGGACCGGATCCTATCTGGACCCGTTCATTTAGTGGGTCTATACCTTATTTAGTATAGGAAATTATGATCCGCACTCACGAGAACAATCTT
>NW_015552415.1:256-513 GCF_001515605.1 Sinocyclocheilus anshuiensis | reverse complement strand
GTGAAACCATCAGGAAGCATTTAGTCTCCAGCGCCACTATTTTCCTGGACAGCAACCTTCCTGGAGTCTCCAGAAGTACAAGGTGTCAGGTTCTCAGAGACTTTGCTTGGGTAAAAAATCCTAGTAAAAAATGACCCTCACTTAATAAGAATAACATGCTGAAGTATTGTGAAATACATTAAGACTGATTTTATATATATATATATATATATATATATATATATATGTGCTTTATATACAGATATATTGAGAGTGAC
>NW_015552415.1:0-246 GCF_001515605.1 Sinocyclocheilus anshuiensis | reverse complement strand
AGATAAGTTGAGAGTGACTCTTGAAGGACCAGCACCACATCCTCTTGTACCACTGTTTGAAGAATTGATCTTCCAAAATCTGGCAGTAAGTTATAGGAGCTCATTTTTGTCAGTCTCTGCAAGACACACTTCTCAGGATAGGAGATGGACTAAAAATGTACTCCCAAAACTTACTGCAACATGGAGCTAAGGAGAAAATGCAGAACTTGAAAAAATGAAAAAACAGCTTAGTGAAAAGCGTTTACA
>NW_015552414.1:0-563 GCF_001515605.1 Sinocyclocheilus anshuiensis | reverse complement strand
TAAAAAATAAATATTTACAGTATATTATAAAATGTATATTCAAAAAAAGGCCAAAAAGATATTGACAGAAAATATATCTGCATTAATATATTTTGAAACCTATTTCAGAAAGTATATATTTTTGGTTATTTTTTGTATATTTTTAAATAGATTTGAAAATAGATTTGTTTTGCCGTATGGGACACTACACTACTGTACAATAATAACTGGCAGTAATGAGCTGCATGTGTCTCCATGACCCTCACAGGAGCTGCAGCGGCTGTAAATTGGCCAGAAGGGAAACGGATGGTCACTATTTTAAAACCTGAGTTCAGCGTCTCACATTAACAGTCTTGCTTTGCTGGATTTTGAGGCTTACATAATGCTAGACAAAAGCAGAAACACTGTCTGCATTTGTGTTTTCTAAGAAAAGTGCACTAGTCCCTGATTCAGACAGAAACTGATGCACAGATCTTTGTCCTGAGAACTTCATATAATCTGATTTAGAACAGAAAATGCTGATATTTATGTTCTATAGTAGGAATACTCAAAGTCAGGCCTGTTTTTTAATAATCGAGAAGCTA
>NW_015552413.1:0-956 GCF_001515605.1 Sinocyclocheilus anshuiensis | reverse complement strand
CAATGCAAGTTCAGGTTCCAAGGTGGTACCTCGCCTTATCACACCACAAATCGCCAGGTTCCAAGGTGGTACCTCGCCTTATCACACCGCAAATCGCGACACACTCATCCCAGTCAGCGTCTGGATCAGGTTCAGGCTCCCCTGCAAACTCCTGCCTAGACAGAGCATCAGCTGCAGCGTTACTCTTGCCCGGTCTGTACTTCACCTCAAAGTTAAAGACCGACAGCTGTGCTACCCACCTCTGTTCGATCGCTCCTAACTTGGCAGTTTGCAAATGACAGAGTGGATTATTATCCGTAATCACCTCGAACCAAGACCCAAGTAAGTAGCCACGAAATTTCTCGACTACAGCCCACTTAAGGGCCAGTAGCTCGAGCTTCATGCTACTATAATTGCGATCGTTCCTCTCAGCGTTACGCAACCTACGGCTGGCGTACGCAATGACCCTCTTCTCATCACCCTGTTTCTGGTACAGAATGGCCCCTAAGCCATTCTGGCTTGCATCAGTTTCGAGAATGAAAGGACAAGTGAAGTCTGCGAAACCAAGCACAGGTGCTGTCGTCAGCTTCCTCTTTAACTGACTGAATGCATGGTCACATTCAGCAGACCACAGAGTGCTAAAGTGACGACCACTCCTTGCACACCTGCCTCCACTCAAGCAAGCATTTACCAGGTCATGTAAGGGTCCAGCTATCTTTGAGAAGCCCTCGACAAACTTTCTATAATAGCTGCAAAACCCTAGAAATGACTTCAACTCCTTGACGGTTTCTGGGGTCTTCCAATAACTGACCGCAGCGACCTTGTCTGGATCAGGAGAAATCCCTTGCGCTGACACCTGGTGACCAAGGAAAAGCACAGAGTCTTGGAGAAAATGGCACTTCCTCAGCTTGACCTTTAAACCGGTTTCAGCTAACCGTTTCAGCACCATCTCTAACCTTTCCAGGTGTTCCCCAAAT
>NW_015552412.1:0-531 GCF_001515605.1 Sinocyclocheilus anshuiensis | reverse complement strand
CTCGGATTTGGATCGGCCCTCTCTGACCGATATCCGATCCAAGAAAAATGGCACTATCGGAGCCGATAGCCGATATGAATATCGGATCGGCGCATCCCTATAGAAAACACCATGGTAACACTAAAATAATGAAACATAAATGCTCAGCTGGCTCTGGAGTTTCACCATTTTCTATTTGGATTTTTTTCTATATATATATATATTAGTGTTGTCACGGTACCAAAATGTCAGTGTTTAGATTCAGAAACATTTCCTCCGGTGTAGTGTTGTCATGGTACCAAAATTTCAGTATTTGGTACCAATACCAGAGAAAATCCACGGTTCTCTGTACCAATTTCGGTACCAAAGCAAAACACAAAAACATGCTAATTAAAAAATTTGACTATACTGTCATTTAATCCAAACTGTGTACATATTTAATTTTAAAGGCCTTTTGAAAACCTAGAGTTATTCAGCCAAATTAAAATATTGAATAATATTCATAACAGTTTCCCACAGACTTGCACTCTATTTGTGGCGGCATATATATGC
>NW_015552411.1:0-833 GCF_001515605.1 Sinocyclocheilus anshuiensis | reverse complement strand
ATCTATTATTTTTTGCTCGCATATCTCCAACAATTACTTTTTTTTGAGCAAGATTCCGCTGTCAGGGGAGTCAAAAGATAATTACGTCATCATTGCCAATTAACATAAGAAATGGAAAATAAGGGACAATTGTGATTCTTTATCTTATTCTTTAAGAAAACAGTGTTTATTCTTTAAGAAAATAAGGGACCTGATGTCCTCTGAGGGGTTGGCAGAATAAGGGACAGAATAAGGGACGTTCCAAATATTTGTACTGCACCATAATGTAGGCCTAAGTCTTCCTGCAGTTAAAAAGTTCTCCGAAATAATCACAATTGTTTTGCGTAACCTACTTATGTACAATTATTCTAAAAATAATTTTAAATGTCATACAAAAAATGTCATCGGCCTGAGTAAATTATAGAATTGTGACTTCACACGTGTAATTGAGGAGGTGAAAATACTGTGAAATTACAAATGGCATGAAATTTGAAAATGTAACAACTGAAGGTCTATGAAATGTCAGTAAATCAAGCATTTTTTTTAAACAGTGGCACTTAAAGTTTTGATCTAAAATATTATTGCAGCTATAGCCTTTGAATGAATGAAAATGCATATTTTTCAATTAAAGAAAACTTAAGAGAGTGTGGGCCGCTTCTGGTGCTTGGATTTTTACTTCAATAATGAGGTCCAAGTTTAAGAATAGCCTACGCAATAATAATTAATTTATAATATTTTTTTTTTGTAATGCATTTTTTTTCCCTCTCTATTTAACAGCAACTTACAATGAAAGACGTCTTCCCTCAGGTAGATTTTAATGTTTTCCTGCCGTGCTGGATATTGGGCTCATGATC
>NW_015552410.1:274-978 GCF_001515605.1 Sinocyclocheilus anshuiensis | reverse complement strand
CATGGGAGAACTCTTTATTGTCTTGCTGTAATCTCTTGCAAGACTACATTATAAAAATGTTTTACTGCTCAGAGATTGCTGTTTTGATTGCAATGGGGTTTTTCAGCGTTAATGGTCAGGACAGTAGGAGTAGAGACAGGAAACAGTTGGACAGGTGAGAACTGAGCAGAAGCAGGAAAGTACCTTTAGCTGGGGTTCTGTTGTCTGATGTCTGAGGTGCAGTTGTGCTTCACGTCGATGTGCTGCCCACAAGGCTATGGCTCTGACAGAGCTTACACTACACTCTGGATACTAAGGGCTGATTCTCTTATATGTCTCATTGAGACATAAGCTTTGTCTTAAGATCTCTTCAGTTTTATTTTAGGAGAAACGTTAAACTTTTACTAATATTGTAAATACTAAAACGATCATTTAAATAGCATTAAACATTTCAGAATATCAATATTACTATTACTAATATTACTAGTTTAAATGTTTAAATTTATCTTCAATGTCCAGCATTGTATACACCACATTTTACAAACACACTAGAAAGGACATACAAGTGCAAGATGTTTAGTATTAGAGCAATACCTTTTTTTTAAACAAATGTAACACTAGTGTACCAGTGTTTTTATTTTATTTTTTAGCTTTCTAGCTTTGTTTAGCATTAAAATTTTGTCTTGTACAGCCCATTTTTGCATGTATGTAAATATAGGTTATGG
>NW_015552410.1:0-120 GCF_001515605.1 Sinocyclocheilus anshuiensis | reverse complement strand
AAATAAATATAAAGGTTCGTTGACGACGATATTTAGTCATAATTTTCGTTGACGAAAGCAACACTAACTCTCACTATGGTCTTCTTTAAAGCTTTAGAAGAGATCTCAACAACTTTACAC
>NW_015552409.1:0-798 GCF_001515605.1 Sinocyclocheilus anshuiensis | reverse complement strand
TGTTTCATTTAATTGACCCTAGAATGAAGGATGTAAATTAAAATATGTTTACGATGTGACACCTGTATTATAGACAGTTCTCAGCATACTCAAAATTAGGGATAATCACAATTATTTTACCATATTTACAGTCCTAATGTAAATTTAAATTACTGAAATAAGTGTTTGTTTGTTTTTTTCCTTTTTCAATAGAATTGGCCCAGACTTCTGCAGTGTCAAGTGAAGGAAGCTCCTCTCATAAGATTGCAAACTGGGAGTCTGATGACACTGAGTGTGAGTGATGGAAGCCCTTCAAGAAAGGAGCAGAATGCTGAAGATGACGCCAGAATTGTGAGTCTGTGTCATTTATATGTTATTCTATGTGCAGTACAAATTTAAAACGCACAAATGAATATGAAAAAGTTAAGTTTAACTGGGCAGGCACACAATATCAGCTTATGTTCACACCTGGAATTTTCTAATTATCAATTTAAGATATCAAACTGCAAAAAGATAAATGGTTAGTTGACCCAAAAATGAAAAATTTTCATTATTTCTCACTCTCTGTCATTCCAAGACTTGCATTCATTTTCAAAACACAAATGAAGACATTTTAAATGAGAAAATGTCCTTCCATCGACAATCTACACAACTACCACTTTGATACTTCAAGAAGTTCATAAAGAGATCATAAAACTAATCCAAATGAATCGAGCGGTTTATTTCAAATTTTCTGAAGAGACTCGATCGCTTTACAATGAACAGATTGAATTATTTTTTTTTTCACATTTAAAGATTGATCAGGGAACATAAACAGAA
>NW_015552408.1:0-590 GCF_001515605.1 Sinocyclocheilus anshuiensis | reverse complement strand
TATGAATTATCTCAGCGTAAACCGGCTTCAGTGGCAACATGGCTGAGCGAGCGAACAAAAAGGCACATAAACGTAAGCATTTTTGGCATTAATAAAGATTTAATGAAAAGTAATAATTTGTTTTATGTTACTTTCAATCGTGAATTCATATTTACGGTCATGTTACTCAAAGAAATGTTTGCAAAAAATCGCTAAAGTTTGCTAACGTCATGTCATTAAATGTTTGCAAAAAATCGCTAATATTTGCTAACTAACGTCATATCATTATAGACCGCACGATAGTGCCACAACATATGTTCATGTCTGATCAGGGCGATAACCACCGTAGACATTAAGGGGGGCTAGTCCCCCCAATAATTATAAATCGCTAAACCCTTTTCTCAAATATTGCCAATTCGAGAGCGAGAGAGAGAGACAGAAAGAGAGAGAGATGAAAGTTGCTTGTATGCGCGTCTGTGCGTTTCTCTTTTTAGAGTGAGTTTACTTCAAAAACAAAAAATGTTATCCTCTTGTTGCTGGAAAATATAATGTAGCGATTCAGTATATAAACTGTTATTAATAAAAGTCGTGGGGCAGCGTTGACAAGTATC
>NW_015552407.1:574-821 GCF_001515605.1 Sinocyclocheilus anshuiensis | reverse complement strand
TTAGAAGGGGGTTTCCCAATACTTTTGGCAATATAGTGTACAAGCTAACCTAGCTATTCAAAATCTTTGTCTGCAATTTAATAATATTGACCTATTACTTTTGCTATTGCTTTTGATCATTAGGTATCAGTAACATAATTCATTCAGAACCTGTTTTTTGGACATAGACTTTCTGTACCACACTATTCTGCTGATATGGAATGAGTTTGACTACTTAATCAGTTATATTAATAGAAATGCTTCACTG
>NW_015552407.1:0-152 GCF_001515605.1 Sinocyclocheilus anshuiensis | reverse complement strand
AACGTGTTTATTGCTAAGTTTAGTGTGGCAAAATAGAAGCGCAGCCGTAATTCGCGCGCAGTGTATCTGGTTGCCATGACAACCTCACGCGAATCCTGCTGCTGCTCTATGTAATCAGAGTGTAAATTTGTAGATTTTCTATAGCAAAACTA
>NW_015552406.1:0-456 GCF_001515605.1 Sinocyclocheilus anshuiensis | reverse complement strand
CATGTCTACACTAGCTGCTGTGTTTCAACGTCTTGCCAAGGCTTCGTTGACTCTCAATTTAACAAAATGTGATTTCTGTAAAGCTACTGTAACTTACTTAGGGAAGCAGGTTGGAGAAGGTCAAGTCCGGCCTGTGGACGCAAAAGTGTCTGCTATCACAAAGTTTCCCGCACCCACCACTAGGCGTGAGTTGCTCGGATTTTTAGGGATGGCCGGTTACTACAGGAGTTTCTGTAAGAACTTTTCCTCTGTAGTGAAACCTTTGACTGATTTGCTTAGTCCCGCAAGAGAGTTTATTTGGTCTGATGAAAGTCAGCATGCCTTTGAGGCTATTAAACATCTATTGTGTAGCTCGCCTGTCTTGTCTGCACCGAATTTTTCTGCACCTTTCAAACTAGAGGTGGACGCTAATGCTGTCGGAGCAGGAGCAGTGCTTCTGCAAGAAGACCAAGAAGG
>NW_015552405.1:0-848 GCF_001515605.1 Sinocyclocheilus anshuiensis | reverse complement strand
TTCACATTTTAACCGGTACGGTACCGGTATCGGTACCTGAATTTCTGTGCCGGTACCCAATGGTAACTTTTTTTGGTACTTTACTCTGTGTAATTACAAAAACATATATTTCAGTGAAAAAAATAAGTCTAAAAGCCTCAATTTCAACATTTTGAACAATAGGGCCCTACAATCTTTTTCTTTCTCCCCCCTAATTTTTCTGATAGTGGAATTAAGGCATTGAGCATTTATTTATTTTTAATAAAATTAAAATTAAACCCTTTTAGTTTTGGCAAACTAGCAGAAGTTTACTGTTAAAATTAATACATGGAAGAAAAATTGTGTGAATATTCCTTTAAAACATTTTTTAATAGGCTAATAATTGTATTTTTTTCTACAATTAGGTGATTAATCTGGTTGTAATATTTTTATCATTTAATTGTTTTATTTCAATTTGATAGAAAATTTAATATTTAAAGATGTACAATATACTGTACAAAAGTAATACAAGAGTAATATATTTCTGTTACATGTTAAACCGTACTTTTATTTTGACAGGTTGCCATGAAGTTTCTGTGTGTATACAGTTTTCTCTAGTTTTCTCAAATGAAACGGTAAAATTCTCGCGAAGTGACTCTCACAGCAGCTCTGGAGATTAAGTTTTTGTGTTCATGTCATCATATAGTGAGACACAGAGGCCAGAAATCACCGCGAGCGTCATGCGTGCTTCAGTATTTGTGTAGTAAACAAAACCGCGTTTCCGCCATTCATACGTACACAGGCAAGTGGAACATGCAAGACTCATATTTAAACCGTCTTTTTGTGTTTTAATATTCACAGACACTAGTTCATATCGCGATTCGAATTAA
>NW_015552404.1:0-499 GCF_001515605.1 Sinocyclocheilus anshuiensis | reverse complement strand
CCTGTAATGGCGCATCACGCACATGGGGTTATCTGATGGAGAGACACAAAGCATGCATTACGCACATGGGGTTATCTGACGGAGAGACGCAAAGCAGTTTAAAGCCTGCACTGGTCCTGTTTGGTAAATGTGCACCAGCAGTACTTAACAGAACACCCGACCCATTATCTGACAGCAGCACTAATTTAATTCTGTACCAGACGAGAACCGTTTGACAAAGACTGCGAGTCATGACCCGAACCGCACTCGCATTAAATCTATTACATCAGGTAAGCAAGATTATTTATTTTATCATGTAACACAAGCAATCAAACCAACATTAGTCATTCTAAGTTGGTGCTTTGAAGAAAAACAGACATGCAGTGCAACCTGATAATTAACAGGAAAAAAAGATGAGAACGAGCATCCTTTCTGTAAACAACACAAAACTTTAGCCAACCATCTTGTGATCACACTGCCAGGTACTTGAACAAATGTGCATTGGCTAAATCACATCATA
>NW_015552403.1:644-831 GCF_001515605.1 Sinocyclocheilus anshuiensis | reverse complement strand
TTTTGATTTTTTTCATGTTTTAAATCATTTCAAATATCAGTATTCTATGTTTTGTCAAAACATTATCAAAACATTATTTATGCATTTGCAATTGCAGGTTAAATGCATTCATGTCTTGCATTAAACAAAATACATGTGTGTAAATACATCTAAATGCCACTTCAGATGCAGCTTCTGTGTTGATTTA
>NW_015552403.1:0-159 GCF_001515605.1 Sinocyclocheilus anshuiensis | reverse complement strand
ATAGAGAAACGCGGCAAAACGGTGGTAATTCATACATACACAGCCTCTCTCTCTCTCTCTCTCTGTGTGTTGTAAATTAACAGTTGATGAATCACACTTTTCTGAGAATACAATAGTGGAGATCGCTAAACTGCAAGCTAAACGCTGTTTTCAGAAAGC
>NW_015552402.1:0-937 GCF_001515605.1 Sinocyclocheilus anshuiensis | reverse complement strand
AAGGCTCTTTCAGCATTGCAAAATAATATTTCATTTCACGACTTACAAAAAGCCTTCCTGTGGGCAAGCTTTACTCTTAATACTGCATAAACCAACTTTCTCTTACTCAGAACGTACCTTTTTTAACACATAAGGGCTAGCATTCTCTCCATTTGATTTTTTGCTCTAACAGAGCATTAGTGGTCCTCGAAGCTCTGACCTCGCAATTATGTGCATTGAATAGCTAACATAACTTGCAGTGCATAAAAGCTCTAAAACATTAAAATCTCTATTTTCTGCATTGCAAATAACATTTCATTTCACGAGTAAGAAAAATCCTTCATGTGGGAAAGCTTTGCTCTTAACACTGCATAAACCAACTTTCTCTCACTAGGAAAGAAGCTCTGCAGCACACGTGGGATTGCTTTCTCTTCATTTGCTCAGAAAGACTACCACAGCATTAGTGCAAATAGAATCTCTAAACTAAGGGCATTGAAGCTCTAACATAATATGCTGTATCTGGAACTTGTAACACACTGAAAAGGCTCTTTCTGCTTTGCAAAATAATATTTCATTTCATGAGTTAGAAAAATCCTTCCTGTGGGCAAGCTTTACTGTTAATATTGCATAAACCAATTTCTCTTACTCAGAACGTTCCTTTTAAACACATGACGGCTTGCATTCTCTCCATTTGATTTTTTGCTCTAACAGAGCATTAGTGGTCCTCGAAGCTCTAAACTGGTAGTTATGTGCATTGAAGCTCTAAGATAACTTGCAGTGCATAAAAGCTCTAAAACATTAAAATCTGTCTTTCTGCATTGCAAATAACTTTTCCTTTCACGCGTAAGAAAAATCCTTCATGTGGGAAAGCTTTGCTCTTAAAATTGCATAAACTAACTTTCTTTTACTAGGCAAGAAGCTTTGCAGCACATGTGGGCTTGCTTTCTCTTCATTTGCT
>NW_015552401.1:0-449 GCF_001515605.1 Sinocyclocheilus anshuiensis | reverse complement strand
GTTTTAGCTGGAGATTCACAACCAGCCCAGATACTTTTTTTTTCTTTTATAAAAACGTAACATGAACAAATGTGTCTTGATTCTTTTGTCTGAAGCAGCAGGTTTGTCTGTGAATCATGATGATTGAGCTGCATATGAACAACAGAAGCATCTTTATGAGAAACTCCACATCAACCATGATAAAAGAGGTCAAAGGTCACCTCAGAGGTCACAGATCATCAACTATATTTCTTTAAAAAAAATGTTATATCAGCAGATGACAGGAAAATGAGTGAGAAATATAGGATATGAATTCAAACTGAATCATGTCTATTGTAAATAGCATTAATACATTCTTCCACAGATTATGAAAATAATGTAATTGTTTATCAAGCAATAACAAATATTTTGAAAATGTTTTTCTGTGTTCTTACTTTTTGAAAAGTGCTGCCAGCAGCTGAGGTGTTTCT
>NW_015552400.1:0-1343 GCF_001515605.1 Sinocyclocheilus anshuiensis | reverse complement strand
ATGTCATGTTTTAACACAGAAGTTACAGTAGGTACGTCAGAGAAATTTGATAAATTTTGCAATTAACTGTAACAATTCACTTCGAGATGACTCAGATAAATGGGAGAGTCTTGAACTTAAAGTGGCAAGGGTTTCTGAGTTTTGTAAACAGGCACCGGATATGGCAGCACTGCCCAAACTAAGATCATCCACACATGGAGAATCAACAGACAAAACAACTTCCACAGAAACTGCTACAGAGGGAGAAGTTGTTGAGGCAGGTCTAGAATTTTTAGATTCCGAGCGGGAAACATATGCCTTCAACATGTTTGTGTGGCAAACACGGGACTTCCGGTGCCTCTCAGGAGTTCGTACAACATAGTCTGTATCACTTAATTTCTCCACTATTTCATATGGGCCTGCAAACTTTGCTTGCAGAGAGGAACCTGGCAAAGGCAATAACATAAGCACATTATCACCAGTCTCAAATGAACGCTTGACAGACTTTTTGTCATAATTATCCTTCATTTTAGACTGCGACGAGACTAAAGACTGACGAGCTAACTTCCATGCAGAATGTAACCTTTCACGAAACGAACTGACATAATCTAACACATGGGTGGGAGCCTTAGACGAGGGGGCCTCAGCAAGGAGATGCCCTTGAAGCAACTTCAATGGTCCACGAAGGGAGTGTCCGGAGACTAATTCAGCTGGACTGAATCCCAAGGACTCCTGCACTGTGTTACGAACTGCAAACAACAAAAGTGGTAACTGCTCATCCCAATCCTTCTGGTGTTCTACACAATAAGTACGAATCATAGTCTTTAAGGTTTGGTGGAAACGTTCTATAACACCCTGAGACTGAGAATGATAAGCACTAGACACAACGTGGGTAATGTTCAGTTCTTTCATTACCTTATGAAACAGGCGTGAAGTAAAATTTGTTCCTTGGTCAGATTGAATAACTTTTGGTAGACCAAAAGTGGTGCAAAATTTCACGAGGGCTTTCACAATGTTAGGAGTCTTCAGAGAGCGTAATGGGATGGCTTCGGGTTCGCAATGTTGGGAGACTTCAGAGAGCGTAATGGGATGGCTTCGGGAAATCTGGTAGCAGAGCACATCATAGTCAACAAATACACATGTCCTGACTTAGTCTTAGGCAAAGGTCCTACACAGTCAATCACAAGCTTTTCAAATGGCTCATTTAACACGGGAACTGGCTTTAAAGGTGCTGGAGACACAACCTGATTAGGCTTTCCTGCAATTTGTCAAGAATGACATGAACGACAATACTGTGACAGAGGATTTAATTCCTGGCCAAAAAAAGTGTTTCAAGAGGTTATGATAGGTCTTCCTAACACCTA
>NW_015552399.1:576-854 GCF_001515605.1 Sinocyclocheilus anshuiensis | reverse complement strand
ACTGATTGTTTGGAATTATAAATATGAGCGTAGTTCGTCTGTTAACACCACATGCACTTTTTTGTTTGTTGTTTTTTTCAGTTTGTTACTCAGAAGCAGGCAGTGTGCTGCATGAGACAAAAAAGTAATATAGCCAAAACAACCGCATACTAAAAGTCTGAGCATTTTAGTCTTATTTTAGTCAGAATTATCCATGACTATTTTCGTCTAGTTTTAGTCGACGAAAACTGATGACATTTTAGTCTAGTTTTAGTCGACGAAAACTGATGACATTTAGT
>NW_015552399.1:0-219 GCF_001515605.1 Sinocyclocheilus anshuiensis | reverse complement strand
AGATAGGCCGCGGCGTAGGCCTGATGGGGCCGCAACAGGATGTCCATCATCCGCTGGAACGTGGCGGGTGCCCCGTGGAGGCCAAAGGGAAGGGTCCGGTACTGCCAGTGGCCACTAGGGGTAGAAAAGGTAGTCTTAGGTTTAGCATTCTCAGAGAGGGGTACCTGCCAGTAACCTTTGGTGAGGTCCAACGTTGAGATATACCGAGCCCTTCCCAGC
>NW_015552398.1:0-560 GCF_001515605.1 Sinocyclocheilus anshuiensis | reverse complement strand
ATTGTTTTTACATGAACAAATGGAAGGACACACATTGTAACTCTAGACTCATTTGTGCATGCTGTCACCTGTCACATCCTGCAACCTCGTCATCTGCAGAGAGAAACTGCCACTCAATCACACCAAAATACACATAATGATGGACTTAACGGATCATAGAGGATTGTGAAAATACTGTATTTCACTGTAACTTGGTCTTCATTAAACTATTTTCTGTTTCTATTTTTGTTTTACTTTAAGTATTTATTTATGGTCAGTGTCAATTGTTATTTATTAATGTATTCTGCTAATAACGGTTGTTAGATTACTGTAATTTTTGCTAAAGACTAAAGTCTTAAATCCAAAGAGATATTCTTTATAAAAGTTAAGAGTCAACCACGCCTACCTAAAACGGCTTGTAAAAGTACCTATAACTGACACAACATGCTGTTGTTGTTGTTGTTGTTTTTTATGAAAACCCTAATAGACACTGTAAGATATTATAAGACCAGGCAGATAAAGGGGTAAAAAAAACAATTGTAATAAATAATATATACAAATAATATTAATAATACTAATAT
>NW_015552397.1:0-807 GCF_001515605.1 Sinocyclocheilus anshuiensis | reverse complement strand
TATAATCCTTTTGAGCAAGAAGGACTTTCCTGTACCTGAAATAAAGCCATGAACAGTGGTGTTCAAAATGCTATGAAATAAAAGAGCTCTATATAAAACAATATGCGGCCATGAATAAATAAATTGTAAAAAATAAAAATTACCTGCACTGCCGGTGAAAAACACATTCTTGCCATTCAAGACTGCATTGAGAACTGCAGTTTGTTCTTTGCTGAGCTTTTGTGCCACAGGCAGAGCCAACACAGGCTTCTTATTGGGGTGAAGCACTTTAACCTAAACAGGCAAATAATTATTTATTTGGCAGGTACCATGTACAATATAGAACATAAATGTTTCCATTTAACGCAATGTACCAGAGCTAGCCAATGGTAAATTTTATTCAGCAGTCGCTTGATTTATGAACTTATTCCATAATTCTGCTAAATGCATGACAGAAGAACATTAAACCTTCACACACTGTTGTTGTAAAGTTCTTTTCCCCTCCCTTTTAAGATAGTAGGTGAAGGGAAGTGATAATCTTAATGGAAAAAGTTTTATCTCAGAATGAAACAATTAAAAAAAAACGTGAGACATGATTGAAATATGATTTTGATTACTAAAATTAATTGGTTTAAAAATTAATTAAATGTAATCCATTTCTTTTTCATAGACATGCATTAATATGCATTTACTGTACTGTCAAAGTTATTTTAAGAGTATAATTGTTGAATGTGGGGCAGGTCAAGAACTTTTATTAGGGAGGAGTAAACCTAATTAATTTTGTTTGATAAATACTACTACTACTACTAATAATAATAATGCTGCTCG
>NW_015552396.1:374-554 GCF_001515605.1 Sinocyclocheilus anshuiensis | reverse complement strand
CTGTCTCAGAAGATCAAAGTGTCTGAGGTTCTGTAATTCTTACAACGCCACAGAGCTCTGAGCACCAGAACGGCCAGACACAGGAATAGTTTCTTCCCTCATGCAATCCATCTCATGAACACTTGACAATAACTGTGGAACACACACTATTTATTCACTCATACACTTATTTATCTAACA
>NW_015552396.1:0-155 GCF_001515605.1 Sinocyclocheilus anshuiensis | reverse complement strand
AAAACAAATTCCTCGTATGTGTAAACATACCTGGCAATAAAGCTCATTCTGATTCCGATTCTGATTAAGATTACTTACAACAGAACAGCAATGCATTTTATGGTCGTCCAGAACGACCGTTTCATGAACCTAGGAGAGGAGGTAATTCTGACTTT
>NW_015552395.1:0-1239 GCF_001515605.1 Sinocyclocheilus anshuiensis | reverse complement strand
TATTAAACCAGCATGAAGACAAAACAACAGAGCTCATGGAGAAACGAAGCTTCTTCCTCTGGGGTTTAATGGTGTTTGGTGAACAATCGTATGTGTTTTAGCGCCACCCGCTGGACTGGAGTGTGAAGCATCAAGAAAATAATATGGAAAATAATACGGGCAAAATTACTTAGTGTGCACAAGGTGCGCTGTGTTTTCCTTTAAAAAAGCCGATCAGCACAAATAAATGAAAATAACTTATAAAAATTATAGACTCACATGGTATTTGATCAGCATCAACAGTTTTCATGAGTGAGGATTAGAAGAGAAAAAAGAGTGAATTATTAGTGAAATATTTCACTGAAAATCACACAACATTGCAGCATGTAAATTAAGATCAATGAAAACACATGATAATGATAAGATGTAGCCTAATTAAAAAATAATAATAATAAAAGAAAAATGTAAATCAAAGTATTGGACAGGTTTAGCATGAAAAACAACATCGTTAGGTTATGTGTCCATCTAAATATCTGGGACTTAAGACATAACTGACTGTGTTTACAAAGATATTTTGATAAAGGATATTTTTGTGTGTTTTTGTTCTTTCAAATTCAAAAAGACACACCCACACAGCAATTGTTTTCTGGCCCAGCTCTGGTCCACACAACCAGTTTCCCCTTGTCCCACAAAGAAGGACGGCCCTGGAGTGGCCCTAATCTGATTTAAAGACAGGGGACATGTTACATCCCAGGTCTAGGGTCTAGGAGAATAACATAAATAAAGATCTTTACACTGGGGTGTTGTGATCTTTCGTTCTTTATTTATTTCTTTATTTTTCCAAGTCAAGTTTAATGGCAATAAAACAGCACACAAAAATAGGAAGCAAGTGAACTTCAGGGTTGAGTCAAGGACAAAATAATAAACAAAAAATTAAAACTACTGTTTCCCAAATAATCTTAATACCCTAGAAAGAAAAAAAGTTCAAACAAAAATTCAGGGTCTGAACTAAAATACAGGGTCTGAACTAACTCCCTGACTAACCGAAAAACAGGAGAAAATGAATAGATTACAGAAAGAAATGACACCCAACCCCTACAGCTTCTGTGCTGAAATGAAGTGATATGCACAATATTTACAACAATGGGCGAAAACAATCAGCCGCGTTAAAAAAGAAAGAAAAAGCAATCTGTTGAAAAATTTACAAAAAAACCCCGAAAAACTATGTGGATAAAGTGAACAGAAAAGAAAAAGATCAAA
>NW_015552394.1:541-1041 GCF_001515605.1 Sinocyclocheilus anshuiensis | reverse complement strand
GAAAATCCTTCTTGATTTAAGAATTTTTAGATATTTTGGCTGGAAGAAGACAATATCTAAGCTAGAAAAGCATTTTTTGCAGTGTAATAGTTGTGTTATAGTATAGTGAGTCCGACTTACCGCGACTCATAAGTTTAAAGCAGTAACCCGAAGCAGTGTGGTTTTTGCCCGACGTACTGTGGCACTGTTTTAATCTGATAAATATTAGTTTGAGCCCAAGGAACTGTGGCTAGAAAAAGGCTGTTTGAGAAAATATAACAAACAAAAAAAAGACCCGACGTACTGTGGTTTTGTCCGATGTACTGTGACAAGCATTGTTATATTTTTTAAACAGTTGCAGAAGTTGAAGCTGTAAGTGCTTGTTTTGCCTGAAGTGTAAGACATTTGTTATAATTCTGTTAAGATTCTAAAGTAATTGAATCAGCCCGACGTAGTGTGGTAGCAGAGTTGTATTAGACCTATTGTTTCTAAAGTAACTGAAACAGAGTTGTACGTTTCTA
>NW_015552394.1:0-442 GCF_001515605.1 Sinocyclocheilus anshuiensis | reverse complement strand
GTCCAACGTACTGTGACAGTGTTACATTTTTAACAGTTTAGTGTAGAAAAGTTTAGAGACCCAACATATTGTGGCTATCTTGTTCATAGACTAACAGCTATCTTAAATAAATTAGATAACGTGTAGTCACTGAAAAAATAAAAAAATAAATAAATAAATGAAGTTTTGAATGACCATACGTAGTTCAATAAAATTTTGAAAATGGAAGAAATGATTGTTAAATACATCGCTAAACACGGCACTCAAGGAATGTTTGATGGAATAGAGAAGATTGTTGAAAAACCATATGAATGGGCTATCTCTAAATTTGAAAACTTTCCAAAAATGCCTAGGAACAAAAAAGGAAAAATTGCTAATGCGCTTCAAGCAGTTTTTGCATCGTACAAAGTAACTAGGTGGAGAGTAGATGAGCTAGAGGCTGATAATGAACGACTCAGTTTCG
>NW_015552393.1:0-550 GCF_001515605.1 Sinocyclocheilus anshuiensis | reverse complement strand
CTCCAGACAAAGTGTCAGGCAGACACATTCTTAACAAAACACATGTATCGCCATCTGTAAATTTGTAAACCTCAGCATAATCTTCCAATTTTTTCAGGACCATCTGTAAATTTGTAAACCTCAGCATATTCTTCCAATTTTTTCAGGAAATCTAATGGATCTCGCTTGGCAGGATCAAATTTTCCAATGTTGTTGATCACAGCTTCTAGTTCATTTGGATTAAACCCTCTGACCATGGTAGAGGTCATTGGTTCTTCTCCTCCTTCACTAGCACGCATAGTTGTAGTAGCATGAACTGGTGCCATAGGGAATCTGGCTGTGCAGTCAGAATATTGAGAACTGAATGACTCAGAATCTCTTTCCCAACTCTCATCTTCCTGCAAATCTAGCATTTCTGAAATTGGATTACACAGCTTGACTCCTAACAGTGTCTTACTGCTGTGTTGCTTAGTTGTGCAATTATTTATCATAAACTGACATGCAACTTTTGCTTCCTCCAAATCGCTGGACAATGCTTCTACAGAGGATCTAAGCATGCTATTGTTAGTTG
>NW_015552392.1:432-565 GCF_001515605.1 Sinocyclocheilus anshuiensis | reverse complement strand
CCCATTGCCGGCTGTTTTTCTCCCTGTCCGAGGGGACCCTCGGCACGGACGCGCTAGCTGGCCTCTGGCCTCGGGGCCTACGCAAATATGCGTTTCCCCCAGTGAGCCTTCTCGCACAGACACTGTGCAAGGT
>NW_015552392.1:0-165 GCF_001515605.1 Sinocyclocheilus anshuiensis | reverse complement strand
GACACGCTTACAGGCTGAAGTGGAACCTGTTCGTCGATTGGTGCTCTTCCCGCCGGGAAGACCCCCGTAGATGCCCTATCAGGGTCGTGCTCTCTTTCCTGCAAGATGGGTTGGAGCGATGGCTGTCTCCCTCCACCCTCAAGGTGTATGTTGCCGCCATTGCCG
>NW_015552391.1:0-590 GCF_001515605.1 Sinocyclocheilus anshuiensis | reverse complement strand
ACCCCTCATTGCTAGTGGCGTGGCAGAGAAATCAGAAACAGCACAGTGTGCTGCCTTTCTTCATATTGTGGGTGAAGAAGCCATTAAAGTACACAACACATTCCAGGGATAGAATCGTATACGGGATAAAAGATGACAATGTTCGTGCAAGACTGTTGCGTGAGGCAGACCACACGTTGGAAAAAGATATATACATCTACAGGGCCAATGAGATATTGTCAAATCAGATGAAAATGCTAGTTGAAGTAGACGTGAAAAAGATAAGCAGTGTCAAAAACACAAAGAAAAGAATAGGCTGCAAAAAAATGGGCCTGTATGTATAAAGCTGCTCAGAGTAAAATTTTAGTCTTAAGTGTCAAAATTTTAAGAATTACGTAATTTTACTCTTATTCCTAGACTTAAGAATAAATGTGATTCATAAAGGTTCCTAAGTAAGACTAGGTCTCAGCTCCTAAATTATTTAAGAGAGCTGGAGAGGTCTCCTAACCCAGTTAGGAGTAACAAGATGGCAGCAAAGTAAAGTGAAGCGAAGTGACGTGGCCAAGTATACTCGGAATTTGTGCTCTGCATTTAACCCATCCAAGTGAACA
>NW_015552390.1:0-597 GCF_001515605.1 Sinocyclocheilus anshuiensis | reverse complement strand
ATTAATTTAAGTGGGTACAGTATATAAAACATATGAAAAATATCGATTCAGTACTGTATATAAAAACAATAAAGGCATAACATGAAAAAAAAACAAGCCTTGTGCATTATAGGGAATAATATTTAAATATTTTTAGAATATGTAAAATCAAGCCTTGTGCATTATAGGAAATACATTTTAGAGATTTTTACAGTTGGTTTGATAACTTTATCTCAAAAGGTGTCAGAGTTTAATTAATTTAAGTGGGTACAGTATATAAAACATATAAAAAATATGTTTTCAGTACTGTATATAAAAACTATACAGGCATAATCTGAAAAACGAAACCTTGAGTATCATATGGAATAATATTCTGAATATTGTACAGTTGTTTTTATTCCTTTATCTCAAACGGTGTCAGAGTTTAATTAATTTAATTGGGTACAGTATATAAAACATTTGAAAAATATGTTTTCAGTACCGTATATAAAAACTATACAGGCATAATCTGAAAAACCAAACCTTGTGTATCATATGGAATAATATTCTGAATATTGTACAGTTCTTTTTATTCCTTTATCTCAAACGGTGTCAGAGTTTAATTAATTTTAGTGGGTA
>NW_015552389.1:652-1018 GCF_001515605.1 Sinocyclocheilus anshuiensis | reverse complement strand
TATATATATATATATATATATATGAAGAGTTCATTTGCAAAAACCAATAAATGGCACTTTAAAAAAAATGAGCTGATTGCCGTGCATTATTATTCACATATAGCGCGATCTGATCCCTAAACACGTTTTGTCAAAAAAGTCGGTTTTGTCCACTTTCAAGGCGTCGCGAGTTCACGTTTTACTGCAGAAGCCGTCAAGCGCCCTTGTTGTTTTTGAACAGAAGAGGATAAGTCCGTTTTAGCGAATCAGCGCGCTGTATTCAGGTCAGGTGACAAGCCTAGTTTCGTCAAAGCTGACTAAAAGTGATTGAGGATGGATAATTTCGACGAACTTGATGAACCTGTGATATCTTCTTCAGGGCGAAAA
>NW_015552389.1:0-172 GCF_001515605.1 Sinocyclocheilus anshuiensis | reverse complement strand
TTAAGTTATTATTACTTAATCAAAACAACCCAACTGCAGTTTGATTGATATTACTTGGAATGCACAATAAAAAAAACGTGATTTATGAAAAAAAATAAAAATGTTAAGTTATCGGAACTATAACTTCATATATATATATATATATATATATACTGTATACACACACACACAC
>NW_015552388.1:0-830 GCF_001515605.1 Sinocyclocheilus anshuiensis | reverse complement strand
GAGTGAAAACGGCCTATTTTAGCTTTAGGTTCTAAAGGGTTAAGAGGGATCAGAGCAGTTCTGGAGCTGTTGATCATGTATTTATGGCCTCATATAGTGATACGACAGAAGCTGAAATCACCCCGAGCGTCGCACATTTTGTGTTTAGAAAACAACGCCGCGCGTCTCGCAGTGTGTTTTTGGCTTGTGACGAGTTCACGAGTTTTTGGCTTGTGACGTCGGAGCAGTGTTGCCAACTAATTTTCAGGGGAAGTTGCTAAAGGAAGGTTGATTTGTTGCTAAAAGTTGCTAAATGATGTTGTGAGGACATTGCGTGATGATGTCATTACGTAATCACGATGCAAAATTGTGTCAAATCTCAGGGAAAACATATATATATATATATTATATATGTTAATTTAGATTTGTTCGTAGCAGTATAAATGCATAATATAATATTAAAATATAAATAACTATTTTATATATGTTAATTTAGATTTGTTCGTAGCAATATAAATGCGTAATATAATATTAAAATTTAAATAACTATTTTTAAATCCATTGAATTATCGAAAACGTACACATTTTTGAACATTACAATTTAAGTTTTATACTTTGAAGCAGTGTATTAATAGTTAGTTAGTATGCTGCACTCTAAGAAAAGTAAAAAAAAAAAAAAGCACAATCTACTGTGTTAATTTGAAGGAATTTTCTGGATTGATTTTTCCACAGGTTTTTGTACCTGCATTTTTAATTACGCATCGTATTTTGTGTTTTCGGCTTACAACGGATAACGGATAATGTCTTGGAAAATTACTAGCACCTTTTCCATTTTTCTGCATATTTTTCTT
>NW_015552387.1:0-622 GCF_001515605.1 Sinocyclocheilus anshuiensis | reverse complement strand
CAAAATAATTATCTTTAAAATAGCATCATATGACCCCTTTAAAAAAATGTTCACGTGAGTCTGGAAAAAAATTCTAGACTAAATGAAAGTTAATAAGAAAAATCCTTCACATGTGAAACTGCTGGATCAGTATCTGCATTTGTCCAGGTGACAGTCTTGTTCAGGACGTGTTGTTTTGATTCACTTCTTTGGAGCTTGTGGAGTTTCCACTGTCAAATACTGTACAATACAGAGAAAGATCAAATACACTCAGATCTGCTTTAATACAAGATAATAAATGAAAGCATTGACTCAATAACTTACTCTAGTTTCTTCAGTTTACAGTGTGGATCCTCCAGTAGAGCAGAGAGCAGTAGTTTCTGCAGTTTACAGTGTGGATCCTCCAGTAGAGCAGAGAGCAGCTTCACTCCTGAGTCTCCTGGTTTATTACAGCTCAGATCCAGTTCTGTCAGGTGTGAGGGGTTTGATCTCAGAGCTGAACTCAGAGCAGCACAGCCTTCCTCTGCAATACTGCAGTTAATCAGTCTGCAGAGAGTGAAGAACATGAATGATCTCTGAGATTGTTTTTATGCAATGTCAGTATTTTCACACAGTTTTTGTGTTCAGTAATATAATAACACTC
>NW_015552386.1:1098-1277 GCF_001515605.1 Sinocyclocheilus anshuiensis | reverse complement strand
TATCAACCTTGATTTACATATTCCATCACATTATTTTGACAGTTATTGAGTTTTGTGCGTTTTTGTGAGCTTTTGGGCTGGAAATCGTCCATCCAATCTGGCAACACTCCCCTCACCATACTGTGATGCCATGTCCGGCCGGAGCGACGAGACAAAAACATTAAAACCCATTATAAATG
>NW_015552386.1:922-1088 GCF_001515605.1 Sinocyclocheilus anshuiensis | reverse complement strand
AATCCCTGCCTGAGACATGAACCCGCAACCTTCGGGTTACAAGTCCGACTCTCTATCCATTAGGCCACGACTGCCCCTTAAAAATAGCTAATTGTGATTATTAATATACTAATTACTATTTATAAAGGGGTGGTTCACTGGGTTTTTTCTAGGCTTGATTGTGTTT
>NW_015552386.1:0-647 GCF_001515605.1 Sinocyclocheilus anshuiensis | reverse complement strand
TGCATTGAACTTTCAGCTTCGTAACTTTGCAGATATTGTTTATGCTCAAACAGCAACATTACACATTAACTAATGTTAAAAAAGTGAAATCGCAATCAACCACCCCTTTAAGAAAAGTGGAGGAAGGATGCAATGTTGCTAGGCGATTTTGCTTTGGAAAATATTCAGAAAACTTTAACTCGATTTGTCTCAAAATTGACTTTGCTGCCTTCAAGCAGGTGTAGCTTAGTAAAAAAATTGTTTATCCCATTCCAAACAAAAAACCTTACATAATTTTCAAGGTCTTTTAATGGACAATGTGAAAATAAAAATATATATTTTTTTTTTTTTATTTGCTCATTGTGACTCATTTTGACAGCACAGGTCACATTTAAGTTAGTTCCCAGACTATATTTTAACTAAATATATGAACAGAATGATAGAAACTTGAACTTGAGTGAAATGCAGATATTCTGCTCTAAGTGGTCTATCGATTTGTTGCTACCCCACTGAATTGATGGTCAATGCTCCTTGACTGATGTTTCCAAAATGTTTAATGCATTATCATTCTACAGAAACACACACAAACAAAAACAAACACTGTATGAATGAAACGCAAAACCCAACATTACAATAGAATCCGTGTATCATTCGATCATTCGTTTTTT
>NW_015552385.1:19317-20933 GCF_001515605.1 Sinocyclocheilus anshuiensis | reverse complement strand
CACACACACACACACACACACAGTTCAACACAAGAGGAATGAGACTGGCTTCAAAACAAAACCAAACTAAGGGACAAATAGCAAACCAATATGGCAATCAAGAATACATGTCAGATGGCAGGGAGAAATAACAAACCCACCCAAATTCCACTTCAACCATACACTATTGTACTCACTCCACCACACACATGCAGTCAGGTAACAGAAAACTAGAATCAGATCACTCAGTGAACAAAGGTACCCATTAGCTTAGAGTGTATAGCACTCCTTCCTAGCCAGAGTTAGACAAAATACCTTAACTTTCACAAATTCAAGAAAAACAAATTAAACATCAAATTGTCACACAAACCAAAATCAAATAAAATCAAAGAAAAGATAAATAAAATAAAAATAAAGTTTACTAATTAAATCATAATCTCAAACAAAATACAAAAGCAACAAAATAATAACATATGCAATCACATTACACATTCCCCAAACATGAGACCATAATCCATTAACCATACACGCACAAAAAAAAACAAAAACAAAAAAATTATTATATATATATATACACACACTCCGTAATACTACACACACACAACTGCAGCCAGTATACTTCCAACGACAAACACCCAAATCACACTCAAACAACTCACATCAGCTTATAAATTAATTCACACAACAATAAATATAACATACAGACCCCACAAGCACACAATCCTCTACTTGAAACGGTGCGGGGTGCCCGAATGGCCACACGGATTAATACTCGGATCTCACAATCCTCCAATGTCAAGTTCACTTGATACGTGTAAAGATTCAGTCCACTGAAGGCGAGCGTAGTGAAGAACCCATGTGCCGTTTATTTACAGACGTGATACAAACATCCAAACATAAACCGAGACACAGACTTGACTTGACTTGACGAGGCATGAACAGACTTAACTAGGCACAAACAGACTAGACTCACCGACAGCAGGTTACAACTTCAATACACGACAAGGCACAATGACAACATGATGGCTACTTATAGCAGACAACGAGGGTCACATGACAAGAACAAACCAATGGGAAACAAGACATGACTAAGACAACCAATCAGAAAACAGACCTGATAATCACATGACAAGACAATAACCAATGAGAACATGACACATACACAAGGGAGAGATACATGAGGGCAAGGGAAACATGACACTGACAGCATGAAACAATTACAAAATAAAAGACATGAAAATGAAACAAAACCCAAACACCACATTACAAAAAAAGACTTGAAAACATGAACAAGACAAAACCCAAACACCACATTACATTTCCCCCCCTCTAAGGGCAGCTCCAGACGCCCAAACAAAATCCAAAAAGTCCAAGAGGGTGGTGGAGTGGAGGCGGAACTGGGGGAGGGACGGAGGGCCAGGCCCGTGAAAAGGAACAGGACCTGGAGTGGGGAGCAATGGCGGGCCTGGACCTAGGAGCAGTGGTGGACCAGGATCATGGGGCAATGACAGACAATGGAGCAGAGACCACCAGGTCAGATCCAGAGGAGCATAGGGACATGGCGGAGCAGGCAGAACAGGGAGCCATGGTGGAGCAGGCAGAAGAGGGAGCCATGGTGGAGCAGGCAGAACAGGGAG
>NW_015552385.1:519-1844 GCF_001515605.1 Sinocyclocheilus anshuiensis | reverse complement strand
TCATCATCATCATCATCATCATCATCACAGTCATCATCATCACTACCATCACCAACTTGCCAAACAGGAAATAAAAACAACAATAAAAAATGCCAATGAGATTTTCATCTTAGACATTATAATTGCTAACATCTGATGCCATAAACCTCACATCCCTGACCACGAATGAAAACTGAAAAGCATCATATCAGAACAAACATCTGAGAAAAAGCACATCACGTCCTCTTAACATTCATCAGACAGAAGATACAGGTAAATCAATCTGAAGACAACATATCAGATGAGTCGACCATAAACCCTGTCCAAATATTTCAAACCTCCTCGATGAAAGTCTGATTGCTCAACAAAGATCTCACGTGTGAAAGATCTCACACACCACAACAGGACTGACGAAGAGCATCTGAAGAACAACCTCAAGCTAATCGCAGGAAAACGACACTGGCACATTTGAGCCAGAAGAGAGAGATCTGAAACAAACTGTTCTTTGGGAACTAAACATAGAGGAACTTCCACAGCAACCTTACGAGGACTGGAAAAAGTGCTGTTCTTCCTCAGTATTTGTGACTTGTTGTCCAGTTTAAATATTTAAACATTCTTAAATCAAGATACATTTATTGGAGAAGCAAAATGGCATGTCTTGTATCAATATAGGTGAGTTTATACTTAAACCAAGAGTAAATAAATAAATAAGCACAGTAAATATATATTGATTTAACAATGTTTATTTGTACTGGAAAAAAAGGGCAAAACTGTTACACCGAAGAATACATAAGTATTCACAAACAAACCAGGTTATTTTTCAAGAACACAAATAATCATCATCGTCACCATAAACATTACCATTTTTTTTTTCATTTGTTCACAATCTTTATATATATATATATATATATATATAAAACGTATATGTACGCCTGCTTCGACCTTGATGTGATGCTAAGCACTCTTCCATTCAACCTTTTCTAGAAAAATTTATGTTGGCAGGTATTTTAGCGTACACACACTTTAAGATAATGTTTAGTAAATGAGGCCTCAGACTGCATGTGCTTTGTGCCATTCACACCGTTATGAACAAAAATAAATCACAAATAAGCAGCAACAAAAAAAAGATTCAGATTTTTGCCTGCAGTCTGAATGTAGTCTAGGATGGTTTGCACTCGTGTTTTTGCTGTAAGTGACTGATGTGTGTTTACTGTGTGTTTACAGCACTGAGACTCGAGCTCAGCTTCCCTCTGCAGTTTGAAGAGAGTAAACGACATCCGCTCCTGCTGCTGCTGTACGAGCTCACACACACACACACACACACACACACACACACACACAATACA
>NW_015552385.1:0-230 GCF_001515605.1 Sinocyclocheilus anshuiensis | reverse complement strand
GATGTGTCTTTAGATGTTTTTTGAAAATGGCTAAAGACTCAGCTGCTCGGATTGAGATCGGCAGGTCGTTCCATCAGCTGAGGAAAGTCCAGGAAAAGGTCCGTGAGAGTGATTTTGTGCCTCGTTGGGATGGCACCACAAGACGTCATTCACTTGCAGAACGCAAGCTTCTGGAGGGCGCATAGAGACCTGCCAAGAGAGCATTACAATAGTCCAGTCTGGAGAGAACA
>NW_015552384.1:676-846 GCF_001515605.1 Sinocyclocheilus anshuiensis | reverse complement strand
CCCCTTCATTTTTTTTCACGCTTTATGTTGCTGCCTTATGTTAAACTAATTTAAATTACTTTTTTTCCACATCAATCTACACTCCATACACCATAATGGTAAAGCAAAAAAACAGGTTTTTAACATCTTTGCAAATTTATTAAAAATAAAAAACTTAAATGATTCCATTG
>NW_015552384.1:0-368 GCF_001515605.1 Sinocyclocheilus anshuiensis | reverse complement strand
TACACCAAATACACAAAATAATGTTCTTTTTAGCAACATCATATGACCGCCTTAATGAAAACCCAGTCCAGAGCATTCAGAACCTCAGACTGGGCAGAAAGTTTACCTTCCAACAGGACAATGAACCTAAGCACACAGCAAGAGTGGCTTATAGACAACTCTTTGAATGTAGCCCAGCCACAGCCTGAGCTTGAACCCAATAAAATATTTCTGGAGAAACTTGAAAATGTGCATCTGCCCCCATCCAACCTGACAGAGCTTGAGAGGTGAAGAGGTGAGGGGAAGAATGGCAGATAATTGCCAAATGCTGAAGTGCAAAGCTTGTCGCATCAAACAAAAAAAATACTTGAGGCTGTAAAGGTGCTTCC
>NW_015552383.1:0-1237 GCF_001515605.1 Sinocyclocheilus anshuiensis | reverse complement strand
ATTATTATTATTATTATTAGTAGTAGTATTATTATTATTATTAATTATAGTAAATATAGAGGAGGCTCAATTCAATTTACACAGAATTGTTTGAATTGTGAGAATAAAAATTGTATCCTACTGCAGAAACAAGCTTACGTAATATACAATACATATATTTAAAGAAAAAAATTCAATAAAATGAAAGATCAGTCAAAATTGAAACAAATGGTTCTTTCTTTTGGCATGTAGTCTTGGGTTTAAGAAAGACCCTTTTACAGTAATAAACCAAGCAAAATTTCTACTACATATAAATAGATATAGAAACAGAGTGCATTTGAACTTTAAAGGTTGTTTTGAGTGAGCAAACTCACTGAAGCAAGACAAATTGTGTTTACTGGATCAAACAACCCCTGGACTGGAACATACAGGAAATGGAATGGAATGACAAACATGCCATAATATTTATGACAATATTTTTTATATATTATGAATATTATTACATACTAGAATATTTAATATTTGTTATACATATACATAAATATGTTATGGATATATTTATTATACATTATGTTACATTATGTTACTTGCCGGTATTTGACCCTGTATTGTCTGACTATTCTTAATAAACTGCAAATGGATCTAACCCCTTCTGATGTGTCGCAACAGAAGACTTCGCCAAACAGCGATCCAGCAGCGCTCCTACAACTATCAACAGAACTCTCTGCTCAGGCCTCACAGCTCGCCATGCATCAACACCAGTTAAATCGGCTCACCACATTGACAGAGGAGCTCGTCAAGGCACTGCAAGGCATCAGCATATCACCTCCCGGAGCCGTTTCTAATCCGCCAGCACTACAGGGTATCAGCATATCACCCCACGGAGCCGTGTCTAATCCGCCATCTGTCCTCAGTAACCCGCCACCTGCTCAGACACCTCCAGTCAGCCCACGACTTGCCTTCCCTGAGAAATTCGATGGAGAACCTGCCAAATGCAAGGGCTTCCTACTTCAGTGCTCGCTCTTTGTCAACCAACAGCCCTCGCTGTACCCCACAGATTCTAGCCGCATTGCTTTCATCTGCTCACTACTCACCGGGAGAGCATTGGATTGGGCCACCGCTGTCTGGAGGACAGACGGTTCATCATTCCCCACCTTCGAAGCATTCCTTCGACATTTCCGCGAGGTTTTCGAACACCCAGCTGAGGGGAGAGGTGCGGGTGACCAATTGTTAACTCTTTCTCAGGGAAGAAGGCCAG
>NW_015552382.1:0-517 GCF_001515605.1 Sinocyclocheilus anshuiensis | reverse complement strand
AATATAATTCATATTCTCAAGGATTAAAGATTAAACAGAAAAAAATTAAAATGATTGATTAATTAGGTGGATTAGGTGGCGATATGCACTAAGCATGTAAACGACCATTGAACAAAAGAAGAAGAAAGAAACAGCAATACATATCTGATATGACTTAATATATAATTAGTATTAAACAAACAATATAATGCATATTCTCAAGGATTAAATATTAAAAGGGAAAAAAATCAAAATCAAAATGATTGCACAACCATCAATTAGGTGGCGATATGCACTAAGCATGTAAACGACCATTGAACAAAAGAAGAAGAAAGAAACAGCATGGCGCGCATTTTCTTAGCGTCTGTTTCCATAGTGACTCGTCGATTTGTCGCTCTGTTGAGAATGTCTTGAGTCTTAACCAGGAACATACTCTGTGTTGAATGAACACAGAGTACTCCCGGGCGCGTTTTTGGAACCACATACCTCGAGTAACGTACTCGGTTACTAATGTAACCTCAGTTCCCTGAGATACGGG
>NW_015552381.1:0-576 GCF_001515605.1 Sinocyclocheilus anshuiensis | reverse complement strand
GCAAATTTTGAACACAGAAAAAGTTACATAGTGCTGCTTTAATCAGGGGATACATTTAGCAGAAAAGTGAAAAACAAATGCACTGAGCGTGAGGGGTGTAGTGTTAATTTTGTCAGCTATTTTAATTTTAGTCTTAGTCCTGTGTTAAAATGTCCTTGTTAGTTTTTATCATATTTAGTCAACCTTATCCTATTTAGTTTTAGTCGAGTTTTAGTCGACTAAAAGTCTCAACATTTTAGTCTAGTTTTAGACAAAGAAAATCTAAAGTATTTTAGTCTAGTTTTAGTCAATGAAAACGACATTTTAACAATAAGATTATTATTAATTAACCGTACAGCAGTATTAATTTTGGCAGCCATTTTTTATTTAGTCTAGTCTTACTCAAATGTACATTTTAGTCCCGTCATACCTTGTCCTGTTTTTGTTTAGTCAAGTTTAAGTCAATGAAATGTATGAGCATTTTAGTCAGGTTTTAGTCAATGAAATCACATTTTCGTTATTCTGTATAATGGTTAAACTGATAAAAAAAAATTTTGCTCAAAATTATAATCGTAATGATTGTTGTCATTTGAGAAA
>NW_015552380.1:0-532 GCF_001515605.1 Sinocyclocheilus anshuiensis | reverse complement strand
ACTTCACACAGACTTCAGTGAACGAGCGCCGCCGCGTGCATGCGCACCAAACAGACAGAGCTCAATTAAATAGGACCGCAATAATTCTGACTAAAATAAATATTTCGCTGAAATATTAGAAGTTGGACAATAAATGTGACATGTAGAATTTTAAACCTACACGTAAGTCTATTTTTACGATAGCACTGACTGTAAAGTGACTGTAATGGGTTAATCAAAATAGCCTAACACAACTCTGTGCTTTTGTTCTAATTTATTTTCATTTTTAGTTTAGTGAATTTAATGTAATTTTATTTTTGTTTTTAGATTGCAATGTTACAGTGTTAGAATGAAATTTGATTTTAACCCTTTTTGCACATAATATAATTTTTAGATTGCAATGTTACAATGTTAGAATGAAATGTGATTTTAACCCTTTTTTGCACATAATATAAAGGTTTACATGGTTACATTCACTGTATTTGTTTTCATAGCTTTTAATATGTATTATTTTGTTGGACAACATTGGGCGGTAAGTGAAATATATATATAT
>NW_015552379.1:775-1976 GCF_001515605.1 Sinocyclocheilus anshuiensis | reverse complement strand
AAGGCAATTTGCAAAGATTCATTAAAAAAACCTTACACTCACTTCATCTGGAGGTGAAGCTGGATTGCGAATGATTCGCGCGAACATAGACGCATTTATGTAGATGGGGGTGCATTCTCTTCAAAAACAAATGTAATCCACTGCGTATTCAGCAGCTCAGATGTCGGGAGTAAATGACGACTGCTATGTTCATTATTACATCCAACAACAGAACAACCGCTCAGAACAGAAGAACTCAACTGCTTAGGAGCCATTCTTGTCTACATCTGCTCTGGCGGTGAAACAATGGCGGACTGATGACAGCTCACTCAGGGCGGAGCTGTGATAAAACCAAAGACTGATGTCACTGTCAACCAACAATCGTGGGAGGGGCCTGCCAGTGTTATGTCACACCGCCAAGAATCTGAGAACGGCTTCAAGATTTTAAAAAAGCACTGGGTGGATTTTTATCATTATAGGGTGGTTGTGTACACACACTGCCAAGACGCATTTCAGTTCAAACAACATGTAAAAGTGAATTTTGCATTCAATGACCCCTTTAAGGAAGCTTTAATTGCCTTTTTGGTATCTTCATGACTTAACTGACCACGACATTGCATGCACGTAGTTTCATTCACGCTTTGATATGACATGATACAGGGTACAGCTTTGTGCATGCAATTGAAGAGCACGTGCTTCGAGCACAGTGCCATTTCCTCGCTCGTTTGACGCGCTCCTGACGCTGAAGTGAAGTTGGAGTGCGCGTCTGAAGCATCTACCATTTGATGTGGTCGTAAAGACGTTTTGCAACTAAATAAATGCACTTCTTGTCAAGAAAAAAAGAGACAGAAGCAGCAGTTGTGAGTGGGGTGGCCAACCCTAGCTCCGCCCCTGCGATATTTGCATTAAATATTTTAAACGCGTTAAACTGAAAAATGTAATCGCCTGCATTGAGGCGCTAAAATTGACAGCACTAATACATATACATAAAAATATATACACATAATTACATGCTTAGTTCAACCTCAAGCATTACTGTTATGTTGGTCCATACAAAGCATGGACCAACATAATTCAACATAAAACCTCATTGCTTTCACAAATCACGAGGAAATTGAACCACCAATTAACTCAAAAAGAACCATACTGAGACCACCTCCAGACATGGTCTGAGTATGGTTCGTTTTTTGATTCTTTTAGGGGTTCTGAGATTACTTGGTTT
>NW_015552379.1:0-363 GCF_001515605.1 Sinocyclocheilus anshuiensis | reverse complement strand
TGTGGCACATAGTCTTAGAGTTTGTACTTGACTAACTGGGGCCCAGGTCAGGAAGCAGACAGACTGGCTAAACCGACCATCTGCTAGCTGCCTCACGTCACAGAAATCAGTTAATTCTCAGCACATAGAGACCCTTACACCTAGATATCATACTATGGAGACTTTGTCTGTTCTCCAAACTAGATAATACAAGACACGTCCAAACCATTTTAGAAGTAACAATTTAATTGATGTTCAACAAATAAAAAATGTATAAAATAGAGAGAAACAAATGATAACGCTTGGCTTATTGAATATCAGGTCCCCTTCTATGAAACGCTTTTTGTAAATGATATGATTACTGATCATAACCTAGATGTGCTC
>NW_015552378.1:0-1175 GCF_001515605.1 Sinocyclocheilus anshuiensis | reverse complement strand
ATAGCAGTTCATCTGTGATGGCACCACTGTTTCAGCTGCAGACAGAAGGTCTTCTTCAGCTAAGCTTCAGAGCAGATGTAGACAGCAACAAGACCAGCTCAAGTGAACATGATACAGACATATCACACACAGACCACAGCTTAACACAAAGTTGTAGAAAGTGCCTTTTGTTTTATGAGTCCTACATAAAACTATCACCCACCCAAGCAACTACACTAATGGAAGAAACTAAGGTCCAGAGCACCTCACAAATGTGGCATGACGCCAGAAAGCTCCGTATCACTGCCAGCACAGCAAAGAAAGTACCCAAACGACCTACTACTAACCCCAAAAAATTCCTCAATGAGCACTTCTACCCAGCCTTCAAAGGTAATACTGCTACAAAATATGGCAAAGAAAATGAGGGCAATATCGTCCAACTCATGAAAAGCCGAGGGCACGCTGTGGAGAGGAGAGGCCTGGTGATCCATCCTGAACATCCTTGGTTGGCAGCTAGCCCAGATGGCATCCTAGACGCAACAAAGCTTCTCGAGATCAAGTGTCCCTTCAAGAGCTCTATGTCACTTACTGAGTTTTTGAATCGACCAAATGGTGACATCAGAAGCTTAGGTGATGGGCAGTATGTTATTCTTCCAGATGGAAAGGATGGATACTACCTCCGAGTAAAAAAAAACAAAAAAAACACATACATACATACATGTATATGACAACCTAACTCATAATATGCATATAAGAAAAGCACTATTTAAAATAGATTAAAATCAAACTTAAATATATCTTGAAATACACTTAATATACTTAAAGTTGTTTCAAAATAATACATTTAATATGCACTTAGTATAGTATAATTTAAATATAGTAAGTATGTCTGAAAAAGCACAATTTAAATATATTTATTTTTCACCTGGGGTGTGTGGGTCTACTGAGCTGCCAGCTGGTCATCTGGACATCAACTGAGCACCTAGAAATGGACATTCCATTTGACAAAAATTATGCAGAAGCTCATGTGCAACAGCTACAGAAATTTTACTTTTTACACATGCTGCCAGCATTAGTTGATGATTTTGCTGATAAGAAGATCAATCTGTGCAAGAAATACCTGCAGCTTTTAAACAAGTAGAGGGTGAGAGATGTGGTACACAGTATACAAAACATACCAATACAATGTAAATAAG
>NW_015552377.1:303-590 GCF_001515605.1 Sinocyclocheilus anshuiensis | reverse complement strand
TGGTTCAACTTGCGATAGTCGATAGTGGGCCGCCATTTGCCGTTATGGCCATTGACTGGCCATATCGGAGCAGAGTATGTGCTGTTACAGGGCCGGATGACCCCCTTTTCCAGCATGGAGTCAACAATTTCTTGCACTGGGTCATATGACGCTATTGGAATCTTGTACTACCGCACAAATGTGGGTGGTGCATTTGAGCTTGTCGGGATGCGCACACTGTGGATGTTGGTCAGGCCACAGTCCAGGGAGTCCTTTGCGAAGGAGTCCTTGTACTTGTACAGAACGTC
>NW_015552377.1:0-282 GCF_001515605.1 Sinocyclocheilus anshuiensis | reverse complement strand
GGAGTCCTTGTACTTGTACAGAACCTCTTTGAGTCCTTGGCGGTCTGCTTCCTTGTGGAGGGCATCCGCCTCACTTAGGATCTGTTGGATTTGTGCGGCGAACCCGGTGTAGGGTTCCTCCATGGTTGAGTCATTTGAGGGGCTCTGGGCCTTGATGGTCACCTGTGCAGGTGATTCTGTCATGGGCTGTGTTGCGACAGCGTAGACTGCGAGGTAAGTGTCATCTGTTAGTTCTGCTTGGCAGACGCTTTCTCTGGGCACTGGCAGAATAGAAGTGATGGC
>NW_015552376.1:0-868 GCF_001515605.1 Sinocyclocheilus anshuiensis | reverse complement strand
TCGAGACAATCCTTCGGCTTTAGAGAGTAAAATTCTTCCTCTTATCGATAAATCTCTCTGCAGCCACGAGTTAAGTTTTCTTTGGGTTTTTTCCTCTTATTGATAAATCTCTCTGCAGCCACGAGTTAAATTTTCTTTGGGTTTTCACTATTAGAGGGTCGAAATTTAGATTACATCTTGGTTTTTTGGTCTTTATTAATTACAATTCCTAAGTATGTAACTTGATCTTTCACAGGAATGTTACATATAGAGGAAAGATCACAGCGTTTGATTGACATTAACTCACATTTGTTGATATTCAGGCAGAGACCTGAAGCTCTGGAAAAGGACTCAATCAAACTCAAAGCTAAAGGGATTTGGGAGACGTCATTCAGAAATAAAGTAGTATCGTCAGCCAGCTGGCTAATAATAATTTGTCTATCGTCAATTGTGATACCTTGTAAATTATTAGTGGAAATATGCAGAGCTAAGAACTGAGAGGCAAGTAAGAATAAATATGGAGATATAGGATAGCCTTGTCTTACTCCACGTGACAAATCGAATCTTGGTGAGGTTCCGAATTTTAACTTAATAACACTATTATTATTTCGGTATAAGGTCCTGATGGCTTTACAGAAATAATCTCCAAACCCAAATTTGTCAAGAGCTTGAAATATGAACTTGTGCTCAAGCGAATCAAAGGCTTTGTAGAAGTCTAGGAAAAGCAGGAAACTGTCATTAGAGATTCTCGTAATCTAGAAGATCTAAGACTAATCTTATATTATTCGTAATGTGACGTTTTCCCATAAAACCTGATTGTGATTCATCAATAATAGAGTTAAGTACATCTTTAATTCTTCTTGCTAAAACTAAAGCTAAAATTTTGTAA
>NW_015552375.1:1642-1842 GCF_001515605.1 Sinocyclocheilus anshuiensis | reverse complement strand
ATTTTATGCGAGCAGCTACTGGTAGCCAGTGCAAATTGATAAACAATGGTGTGATGTGCATTCTTTTCGGCTCGTTAAAAATTTATATTGCTGCCGCGTTCTGGATTAATTGTAGAGGTTTTATAGAACTGGCTGGAAGACCTGCCAAGAGAGCATTGCAATAGTCCAGCCTGGACAGAACAAGAGCTTGAACAAGGAGT
>NW_015552375.1:488-1223 GCF_001515605.1 Sinocyclocheilus anshuiensis | reverse complement strand
ACAGAACCATACCGCCAATCCAAACTGTATGCTAATTGTCAATCATCTTTGACGATAGTGGTCCTGACAGAAATTGGATATAGACATCAGCCCATGTAACCGGTGTAGTCTGCGTTGTGTTTTTTTTTTTTATGCATTAATCAGACGGACATCAGATGATGGTTCGACTCTTCTTTAATATGATAAGACACAATAGTATTTTTAGACCGTGTGGATTCGCCCTTTTTTCATTTTTCTCCCATGCAGAGACAGTGCAGAAAGAGGAAGAGAGAAAGAAAACAAAGTAATGAAATTAATTTAACAACATTGGTAACAAAACAGCATACCTGATAAGACATAAACAGTATTTATAGTTGGTGTCAATTCGCCCTTTTTCATTTCTGCAAGGTGAATGTAGAGTGCAATGCAATTAGCATATGCTTTGAGTTCACAAAAGGACAAAAAAGTAAACAAACTTGATGAAAATACAAAAATAATAAAATATACATGAAAAATAATGTCTCATATGATTAGATGACAGATTTAAGTACAAAGTAATTTAAAAGAAAAATATGTAATTGGATTAATCAGAGCTCATTAGAAACCCACCTCTCCCATGCAGAGACATTGCAGAAAGGGAAGAGGAGGTGCAAAGACAGGAAATTAGGATCAACATTGCGGTCAGAAATTTAAAGGGGAAGGTGCACACACACACACACACACACACACACACACACACACACACACAGATATCTT
>NW_015552375.1:0-285 GCF_001515605.1 Sinocyclocheilus anshuiensis | reverse complement strand
GTTTTTTAAATAATATAATAAATAAAAAGAAAACAGATAGAATAGAAAAAGAATAGAGCAAGCTAGTGTTAGAGCTCTTTTTTGCTTTTGTTAATTGTATAATAAATGAAAAGAAAACAGATAGAATACAAAAAGATTAGAAAGCTAGAGTTGCCTTGAATTTTATGCAAGCAGCTATTGGTAGCCAGTGCAAATTGATAAACAGAGATGTTACATGCATTCTTTTTGGCTCATTAAAAGTTAATCTTGCTGCTGTGTTCTGGATTAATTGTAAAGGTTTGATAG
>NW_015552374.1:0-690 GCF_001515605.1 Sinocyclocheilus anshuiensis | reverse complement strand
TTACCATTACCTGGCAGGGCTGAATGGGCAGGCGAATTCGTGAAAAAAGATTAATTCATTTTGCTGAACGAGACTCAAAGGTGCGAGTCGGTAAAATGATCCGAACTTCCCATCACTAACAGAGACACGTACCTCTCTTCAGAATGTTTCACACAGACTGAAGAGTGCAGCTCCAGGGGAATATACCATTGATCGAAGAGAGGGGTATACCACATCAGCAACACAAAAGAACATAACATTCATCTAACAAACACATGCAGTACAAGAAAGTAGTGTGATTATAATTTTCGATAAACACCAAGATTAAATGCGGTGTAATAAAATCGCAATTTCCATTCTGCAATAATTTTAGATATACTCCCAACCCCTCCCCCATAATGAAACGATGGATCATCCCTTACCCAGTCTTTCTGCACTTGGTTTTTCTTAACCAAAGTAACAAACAAAGTTTGACCTGGATTTTGAGTGTGAATCACTATTGAATTCATATTTTTAAAAACAAAATGTCACTGTCTCACATAATGTCAAACATCCACACCAACACACATTTTACCAACATCTTATCACAAGCTAATCAAGGCCACAATCCAATCTTTATTCCATTTTATTTTTTATATTTAGAGGCCCTTTTTATTTATTTATTTATATTTATGTAGTCATTTAGCAGACGCTTTACACATACATACACAT
>NW_015552373.1:0-476 GCF_001515605.1 Sinocyclocheilus anshuiensis | reverse complement strand
ACGTGATGAATGTCAGTTGTTAAATTTTGTACTTGGAAAAGCAAATCTTACACTAGCAGTCAGTTGTTAAATTTTGTACTTGGAAAAGCAAAAATGGCTATATACACTAGCAGGAGAAATCATATAGAACAGAGAAATGATAGCGATGTGTTAAGGGTGTTTAAAGTAATGGTGAAATCCAGAATTGTTGTTGATTTTTGATTTTATAAAATGATGAATAATTTAATGACGTTTGAATCTATATGGTGTTGTAGAGAAGCCTTATGCTCAGTTGTGAATGGAGAGTTGTGTTTTGTTTTAAGTTGGTAAATATTTGAGAATGGATTTTACTGTGAAGAAATAGCTAATGGTTGTTAATTTTATTGTAATAAAAGTTATTTGAAAAAGTTAAAAAAAGTCTCTCACTCTCTCTGTCTTTCTCTCACTCTCTCAATTTCAATTTTTTCAATTTAAGAGTGCTTTATTGGCATGACAAA
>NW_015552372.1:0-710 GCF_001515605.1 Sinocyclocheilus anshuiensis | reverse complement strand
AGTGTGGAGTTTATTTCCATGTTAATCGCTGAGCTTGTCAGAGTGATTGTGGGACGAATGGCAATCACGAAGCATGTGCGCGTCTCTCATAGATATTGGCACGGGTGTCCAGCATACGGCTTTTGTGGAATAAAACACGCGTGCATGGAGATTTGCCTGTTCTTCTGGACCTTTCGGAAAAAAAAAAACAATTACAAATACAGCCTGAGAAAAGTAAACAAAGAGCGAACCAGCGAGGAGTCGAACCTAGAATCTTCTGATCCGTAGTCAGATGCGTTGAGATTTGCCTTTTCTTCTTGACTTTTCGAAAAAAATAAAATAAAAAAAGATTACAAAACCAGCCTGAGAAAAGTAAACACAGAGACTTTTCAAAAAAAAAGAAAAAACAATTACAAAAACAGTCTGAGAAAATTAAATACAGAGCGAGCCAGCCAGGAGTCGGACCTAAAATCTTCTGATCCGTAGTCAGACGCGTTATTCATTGTGCCACTTGCCCACTGACAAAAGTGCTTCTAGATTGCACCAGACTTGTTGGTTTTTGACATGACAGAGGCCAGAATTGCTGTCTGCTTACTCGCATGCTGTTATCAGGAGTGCAGCACACAAGCCCACCAGCTCACCAACTTCCCAGCCCTTCCCTGGTGGTCTAGTGGTTAGGATTCGGTGCTCTCACAGCCGTGGCCTGGGTTCGATTCCCGGTCAGGGAATGC
>NW_015552371.1:362-890 GCF_001515605.1 Sinocyclocheilus anshuiensis | reverse complement strand
TGGGCACGCAGTGTCGGGGGTATGGACGGGCCCCCAACTGCACTGTCATATCAATTGCCTAGAGTTGTTAGCGGTGCGCCTTGCCTTCAACCATCTCAAAGAGCGCTTACGAGGCAAGCACATGCTGGTCCGAACGGACAGCTGATTTGGAGACGTTTCGGAGCCACTCAGGTAGACCTGTTTGCGTCTCCAGAGACTTCTTACTGCCAGTTGTTTTACTCCCTGACCGAAGTTACACTCGGCACGGACACACTGGCACACAGCTGGCCGCAGGCACTTCGCAAGTATGCATTTCCCCCAGTGAGCCTTCTCGCACAGACACTGCAAGATCATGGAGGACGAAGAGCAGGACCTGCTCGTGGCACCTTATTGGCCCACTCGGACCTGGTTCCCGGAACTAATGCTCCTCGTGACAGCCCCTCCTTGGCAGATTCCTTTGAGGAAGGATCTACTGACTCAGAGACGTGGCACCCTGTGGCACCTGCGTCCAGACCTCTGGGAACTTTTTGTGTGGTACCTGGATGTGAC
>NW_015552371.1:0-324 GCF_001515605.1 Sinocyclocheilus anshuiensis | reverse complement strand
CGCCCGCGTCCAGACGTCTGGAAACTTCATGTCTGGTCCCTGGACGGGACACGGAGTTTCTAGTTGACCTACCCCAGGAGACACGCTTACGCCTTGAAGTGGAACCTGTTCGTGGAGTGGTGTTCTTCTCACCGAGAAGACCCCCGGAAATGCCCAATCAGGGTTGTGCTTTCCTTTTTGCAGGAAGGGTTGGAGCGAAGCCTGTCTCCCTACACCCTTAAAGTCTATGTCGCTGTGATTGCTGCTTTCTCAACACTCATCAGCGCTGAAAGTGAACAATCGATGGTGATTGGCTAATTTTTTTTTACCAATGGAGGCACGAGA
>NW_015552370.1:0-523 GCF_001515605.1 Sinocyclocheilus anshuiensis | reverse complement strand
TTCATTAACTGCTGATTGTATAACTCTTGTCACATGAGATACATTTTTCATATCGCTCAGCATAGATTGTCACATGAGATACATTACGACCCCTTTTCCATATCGCTCCATCGTCAGCATAGAGAGATCTTCCTATATCTATTTTGACATTTTGGAACACATCATTTATCATGATATTAAACAATACTGGACTGCACACACTTCCTTGTGGAGTACCATTATCTATTTTATATATCCTGGAATATGAAGCCCCAACCCTTACCTGAACAGTTCTATTAAGTAAAAAATCTTTAATCCAGTTAAACATTCTGCCTTCAATTCCTAATTGTTCAAACTTTATTAACAGCCCCTCCTTCCAAAGCATGTCATATGCTTTTTCAATGTCAAAAAAGATACCTACTACCACCTCTTTATTAACTTGAGCCTTTCTTATGTTTGTTTCTAAACTAAGAACAGCATCTAATGTACTTCGTCCTTCACGGAATCCACTCTGATGTGGTGAAATAATTTCTTTCCTTTCTAA
>NW_015552369.1:0-507 GCF_001515605.1 Sinocyclocheilus anshuiensis | reverse complement strand
TCCAAGCTGACCAAGCTCAAACTGAATCCACACAAGAACAAAAGAGACTTCCGTGTTTTGACTCACAAGAGCTGATGAAAATGATGATGAAAGAGTTCTTCCACCGAAAGGAGGAGGATCGGAAGTGGGAAAAGAAAGAGAAACCAGAGTCATCCTGACTAGCAGCCGGAAGAGAAGGCAGCGACCAGCGGCCCCACCCAGCCACAGAGAACAGCACTCCTTCACCTCACTCTCAGAGAACCGTAACCTCCATAACTTGACGGACAAGAAATCCTACCTGAACAACCCGCAAAACAGTCAGAAACTGACCCAACACTTGATGCGTCAGATCACAGCAGCGTCCAACAAACACCTGCTGACGAAACCACTCAAGTTCCTGAAAGTGCTGTCTTGGTCGTCTGCCACTCCTCCGACGAACATCAGATCCAGGCCTGACATCCTACCTGTCTCATCCCAAACTCAAGTCCCTCAACTACTGGGCGACCTCATTGAGAAAGGTATAGCAAG
>NW_015552368.1:0-548 GCF_001515605.1 Sinocyclocheilus anshuiensis | reverse complement strand
GTCACAATGTATTACGAAGATATTATTGCCATAGTTAAAAATATTCAGTTACATAATGCATACAAAATAATTGTTAGAAAATATCTATATATCTTTTTTTTTTAGTTCCATAAGTCCAACTCTACACATTCAGTAAGAATTAAAGTAACATTTTTTTAGCTCCACAAGTCCAACTCTACTCATTCAGTAAGAATTAAAGTAACAATTATGGGTCTTTGGGCGTAAATGTATGATTTTTGGGCCTGTTTTGTCGTTTCATGTAAACAGAGAAACAAGGGACATTTGTGCGGGAACCACAAACTGTCGCCACTTGTTTGAAAACATGAGACGCACAGCCATTGGCCAGTTGTCCTTTCGAAACGCCAGACAATAACCAATCGAATACCTTGAAGCTACGCCGTCCAATCAGCGTATCGCAGCCCTGGGTTTAAATAAGCCGTTGTCGCTTTCAACTGCGTTGATTATTGATTTTTCCGGTCTGATTTCTCTTTTAAGAGCCATCACAGTGTGTCTTTAAAAAATGATTTCCATTGAATCACGTGAATGTG
>NW_015552367.1:0-2087 GCF_001515605.1 Sinocyclocheilus anshuiensis | reverse complement strand
GAGAATCTTAGTGCTCATCGCAGCTTGCTTCTTTTCACTGTCCCCTTCTTTAATTGTCAGTCTTGATCACTTACTTTTTACTTTTCTTGTTTGGAGCGTCTTTATAAGCAGATAATCAAGATTTGAGACAATTTTTCTTCTGTCTCCGACGCGAGCGACTGTTCAACACATCATCTTGCCCGGAAGTCTCCTTTCGCCTCGTTTTAAGATCGCTTCAGTTTGTAAACACATACAAATGATAAAACTTTTACTCTATTATCTATTAAATTTTTCAATAGAGTGGTAGAACTATGACGTCACTTTGTATGCGGATCGGCTGTTAGCATCGCACTGGTTACCTCGACAAAAAGCCAATGGGATTTTTCCATAGGCTTTTGGATTTTTGCAAAATATAAGCTCTGTTTTCAATCATAGTTCATGAAACTTACACATTTTGTCCATCAAGATAATCTTCACAAAATAATATACTTTTATGAATTTTGGAACCTAAATAAAAGCACCAGAACTTAAAAGCTAAACTTAGGCTATAAACGTACAGCATCACGGTCGCTCGCCTTCAACGTCACCACCACCACACTTCCGACAACTTTTCAAACTTATTTTTAACGTGTTCAGTGAAAAGGATTTACTCTGTATATGAATTTTAATCCACGCTACATGGACCTTTTCATATAAACTGGAATAAATACAAAACAAGAGCCAAACTAAAACTGAAATGAGACATTAGTAATAAATAGTATAGTGAATAAATGAAATAATCATAACTAAAGGACACATGAACGCACGTATTTCTGTACATTTCGAAATAAGGTGCATTAAAAGTGAATAAATCTTTGATTCATATGAATATTTTAAATAAAAACGTGTCTCCATGTACTATTCAATAAAATTCTAGCGCATTTAATATATGAAATAACAACAGAGTAAGCTAGTTTTTTTGGATATGGTAAGATTAAACTTATTTTAGTGAATAAAGTAACATTTCAGCTATCGTTTTGGTAGGATGGGTACACAAAATGTTATTTTATCTTTGCTTCTAGAAAATCTTAATCTATATGTTTTATAACAGCTGCTTGTGGCCGTAAACATTTCATTTTAACGTGGCTTTAAGCACTATGCATCATTAAAGTTTCACTTTTACCGTGTTTACATGGAATAATCATATGACTTTACCTTATGGTCCGAACCCAGAGTCTCTGCATCAGTAGGAAAGCGATAAAACGAGCATCTTCCTTCAAAAGACTTGTGTTGCATTTCGGGGCAAAGCAAAAAAATATATATTGTCAAACAACAATATAAAATGTGGTAAACTATTAATTGGTTATTCTACAATTTATTGTACTATAAATTATACCACAATTGGAAAATACTGTAAACTGATAAACTGTTCGGCGTGAAGACCTTTAATGGCTCCGACAGCGCCTGTAGTCCCATTTAGCAACTTGTTAGCAACCGTATTTTTAAAGAAACATAACCGTTTAAAAAAAAATCACGAGTGGGGTGTAACTGGTGTGTTTTATGTCCTAGAATAAAATGTGAAAGTATATTGAGCTTGTGTGAACCACAGACCTTATTTTGGGGTATTTAACCAAACTCCCATTCAAAAAACCCATAGAGAATGAGGAGTTACGTCACAATCTTTTCACTCCGCATTGCATTTCGGGAAGGCGCCGCCATATTAGCAGGATACGCTATTCGTTTCCATGGTTACTTCTCATTCTCTATAAGGATAAATGCTTATCTTTTGTTTTGTTTTTGCCTTTAAGTTAAACAACCATTCATTTTTCATTGTATCGTTTGCAGGGAAGAGAAGCTATTTTATCGCACTGCATGATATGCACTGCATTTCTCTCTTAGGTTTTGTAGAATTTGGTTTACAGTGTTTACCCGATTAGCGTGAAAACAGTGTCGCCCGCTGGACGCTCGCTGCTGCTTCAGTCATCAAATAAAAGTGTGTGTTCAACAAGCTGACAGAAGTCGATCCATTTCTTTGTTGGAATCTTTTAAATGACAAAGTATAATTGCTGTCATTATACATATTAATTTTTCCACTGCCATGGAGGAGAATCAGAGATTGTGGGTCACAT
>NW_015552366.1:0-292 GCF_001515605.1 Sinocyclocheilus anshuiensis | reverse complement strand
CTACTTGTTCTGTCTCAGGCAAGTGGTCTGTCCATGTCTCTGCTCTGCCGTCATCACCCGGCCTCCCTGCTCTGCCTGCACCGCCATGGCTGCCTGTTCCACCTGCACCGCCATGGCCCCCCGCTCTGCCTGCTCCGCCATGGCCCCCCGCTCTGCCTGGGCTCCCTGCTCTGCCTGTTCCGCTTCATGGGCCTGGCCCTCCATGCCTCCCCCTGTTCCGCCTTCGCTCTACCACCCTCCTGGACTTGCCGCCCTTAGAGGGGGGGATATGTAATGTGGGGTTTGGGTTTTG
>NW_015552365.1:581-814 GCF_001515605.1 Sinocyclocheilus anshuiensis | reverse complement strand
AATAATGGTTTTCCAACAATAATATGTTTTAAAATGTCTTTTATTCTTACTTTGGCAAAGCTGAATTTTCAGCATCGTCACTCTTTAGTGAAATGTTACGCCCCTTACCATACTGTGATGCCATCTCCCGGCGCGATGAGACAACACCAATAAAACCCATTACAAACGAGGCATTTGCTGCATCCAGTGGGGACATAATTACTGATTATAATGACTTATACTGTCTTTTTACG
>NW_015552365.1:0-213 GCF_001515605.1 Sinocyclocheilus anshuiensis | reverse complement strand
GTTAAACTGTTCTGGAACAGTGTTGTAAATACAACTTAACCACTGATTTGTAGTCGTGTCCTCTTTTGGAAGACCAACAAAGTAGTTTCGCTTTCACAATGAAACACAGCGTCACACACTGCGGGCTTGAGTGAGGAATGGCCGGCGGGCTTGAGAACGGCACGGCCGGGCGGATTCGACGAAGGAGCGGCTGGCGGGCTTGCGGCAACCACA
>NW_015552364.1:0-931 GCF_001515605.1 Sinocyclocheilus anshuiensis | reverse complement strand
GCCCATGATGGAGCAGAGCAGACGGAGAGCCAGGGTGACACTGAGCATCCGGAGGGCCAAGGCGGAGCTGAAGGCTCAGGCAACCGAGGCGGAGGTAGGGCTCCGGAAGACCGCTGCGGAGCCGGAGCGACTGAGGATGGAGGCAGAGCCGGAGGGACGGAGTGACGAGGCGAAGCCAGAGGAGTGGAGTCCCGAGGCGGCGGATGGTCGACGACTGACCAAGGCGGAGCCGGAGGGACGAGGGAGCCCGGTGGAGCTGGTGGGATGACGGGCCACGAGGGAGCTAGGCACCAAGGTGGGGAGGAGCCGGAGGGACAAGGGAGCCCGGTGGAGCTGGTGGGATGACGGGCCATGGTGGAGACGAGGGAGCTTTGAGCCTAGGTGGAGCCGATGGGTCGAAGGACCGAGGTGGAGTCCAGGGCTCAGAGGCTGGAGGCGGAGGCAGGGAATCCTCACGCCAAGGCGGAGCTGGAGACTGGAGGTCCGTAGGCGAATCAGAGCGCCCAGATGGCGCTGACTGAGGGTGAGCTGAGGGACTGACAGGCACCAGCGGAGATGGGGCTGAGGAACTGACTGGTTCTTTAAGAGGAGGCGGGAGAGGGAGGCTGGGAGGGAACACCGGAGAACAGGAGCTGGGTGGAACCAGCGGAGACGCAGGAGGGGGGCTGGGAGGGGACACTGGAGGACAGGAGCTGGACGGAACCAGCGGAGACGTAGGAGAACTGGGTAATGCCTCCACAAACCAGTCTATTAAATCCACTTTGAAACAGTCCATTAGTTCCTCATAATGTGGTCCAGTGACCAGTTGCAGCTCACCCTCAGCGACGGGAGTGTGGGCGGGGCTTCCCTCCAAGCCCTCGATCTCCACCATTACTCCCTCGGGGATGGGCGATGTTGCCGGCTCACGCACCTGGTCAGAACGGTCTTGAGG
>NW_015552363.1:0-1896 GCF_001515605.1 Sinocyclocheilus anshuiensis | reverse complement strand
AGAAATATCAGGTTCAAAATTCTTCTTGTTACATTGACTTCTGATAAGTCAAGCAACAGTTTTTTTTACCTTGAAATATCAGTTTCATGATTTTTTTTATTTATTTTTTTATGTGTAAACACCAAAGTTAGTGTTTACAGGAAGATGTAGATATTTAACAGAATTGGTCACTGAATCTGAAAGCAATTTGTCAAAACAAATGAAATGAGACAGAATGAGGCCCATTTATCTCTTGGACTGTTTTACTGGCTCAATATTTCATGATGCAGTTATATATGCTTATATAAAAAAATCACAAATCTGAGAGCAGAAAGAAGAAATAATAAAAGCTCAAAGGAAGAACACAAAGCAGGGCGTTCATTTATTAATTGAGAGCACACCTGTAGCCAAAGATTTTCCTGTCGAGTTTGTCATTAAAAAATAAAAATAAAAATCTTTTTCCATCTGCTGAAAAACTATACATGCACCTGTTTTACACATCAATTCTGTGGACAAAGCTAAGACAAAATCCATGTTTGAACTGTTAATCATGATTATTGAAAACATTTTAATTAGAAGACATAAAATCAATTTTTTTTTCTTTTAACTAAAGATGACTTTAACTGTATTTTGGAATATTTTTCAATACAAGTCTTTAATGTGACCCCGTGGACTGTAAGTTTACTAAGATAAATCTTTTCAGCAGGGCTGCTCCTGGTACTGTCTCTCTGTGGCGGTGAAAAAGTCCTCTAGAACACTGCGCAGATACTCAAATGTGGGTCGATTGTCTGGGTTCTCTGTCCAACAGTGTTTCATGATATTATATAGGTCCTCGGGGCAGTTATCGGGGCAAGGCATGCGGTACCCTCTCTCAAGGTTTGCAATCACCTCTGGGTTTGTCATTCCTGAAAGATCAAGAGTAACAGTGTGGGGAATAAAAATTCTGAGACGAAATGATTCCATAATGCATTTCCCATTAATGCTACTGTACAAAGTTCAAAAAGGAAGCACATGGAGCTTGTTTGTTACCTGGATATGGGATTCTTCCATAGGTAACAATCTCTGTCAGAAGTACTCCAAACGACCAGACGTCTGATTTGATCGAAAAGGTGCCGTAGTTTATGGCCTCAGGTGCCGTCCATTTGATAGGAAACTTTGCACCTGTGTGATTTAAGGCATCTTTTTAGATCTCTAGTGTTGCAGCCAAACTTTCTCAGGTAATATAATCCTAAAACAGGATATAACAGAGCATGATACAGATGCTGCCTTACCTTCTCTGGCAGTGTATTCGTTATTTTCAATTAGACGGGCGAGGCCGAAGTCAGCAATCTTGCAGATGAGCTCATCGGACACCAAAATGTTGGCAGCTCTCAGATCTCTGTGGATGTAATTCTTCTGCTCGATGTAAGCCATTCCATCTGCGACCTGCAGGGGGCAGTGCAGTGTTAATAATAAGGCAGAATAGCATACTGCCATGCTATTATTTCTGCAGTATATGATATGTATACTATGCAAAGTATGTATGAAATACTGAGATGACTATATAATAAATAATACTGTGCTATATAGTGTATTTCACGATGCAGTGTGCTTTACCTTCTATTTCCAGTGTAAAAAATGAACTGCAAGTAATATTTGCATGAATACTTGCTGCATTTTTTTTAATCTCTTACTTGATTCATTATTTTAATCGAACTGTCAAATGACAGTAATATATTTTTCTTTAATTACAATGCCATTCAAATTCTTTAAGTCCCTATGCTCACAAAGGCTGCATTTGTTTGAGCAAAAATACAATACAATCAGTAATATTTTAAAATATCATCACAATTTAATATCTATTTCAGATATTACGTTTCTGTTTTAATATTAATATTTTAAATTGTAATTTATTCCTGTGATGGCAAAGCTGAATTT
>NW_015552362.1:0-1301 GCF_001515605.1 Sinocyclocheilus anshuiensis | reverse complement strand
AAATGTTGTGTTTGTGGTAAACAGCCGCGGATCAGGAGCAGACTGAAAATGCGTCCCGCAAAATGAGTGTGTTTGTGGTAAACAGCCGCGGATCAGGAGCAGACTGAAAATGCGTCCCTGTGCGAAAGCAAAATGAGTCCGTGCTGCTTCTGCACCGCATACACATAGGCTGTATACGCACTGCAGACGGATTACGTGTGAACTTGGCGCAACAAATCTAGTTCAACATCTGAGGCAACGCCACAAAGAGCTCTGACCAATGCATGGCAAAAAAAATCCCTGGACATGGGATTTTTTTTTTCTGCCATATGTCTATTCTAGAGACATTTTGTTACACCTTTACTTAGTGATTATTTTGCCTTATGTCTGTTCTAGAGACATGTTACAGCTTTTTGATAAAGCTCTAATTGGTTTTCTTTTGGAAATATGTTTCAAATTCACACTGAATGCATTTATGACTGTAAAGCATGTCTGTGTGTGTCAAAATCGTGATTAAAATCGAAATTGCAAAATTGATCAAAGAAATCGCGATAGGTTTTTTTTGTCCATATCGCACAGCCCTAAATGAGACTGTCCGAATTAGTCCGAATGAGACTGTCCGAATTAGTCCGAATGAGACCGTACGAATTAGTCCGAATGAGAACGTATGAATGAGACCGTACGAATTAGTCCGAATGAGACCGTACGAATGAGACCGTACGAATTAGTCCGAGTGAGACCGTACGAATTAGTCCAAATGAGACCGTACGAATTAGTCCAAATGAGACCGTACGAATTAGTCCGAATGAGAATTAGTCCGAATGAGACCGTACGAATTAGTCCGAATGAGACCGTATGAATTAGTCCGAATGAGACTGTACGAATTAGTCCGAAAGAGACCGTACAAATGAGACCGTAAGAATTAGGCTAAATTAGTCCGAATGAGACCGTACAAATTAGTCCGAATGAGACCGTACGAATGAGACTGTACGAATTAGTCCGAATGAGACGGTACGAATTAGTCCGAATGAGACAGTACGAATTAGTCCGAATGAGACCGTACGAATTAGTCCGAAAGAGACCGTACGAATGAGACTGTACGAATTAGTCCGAAAGAGACCGTACGAATTAGACTGTACGAATTAGTCCGAATGAGACCGTACGAATTAGTCCGAATGAGACCGTACGAATTAGTCCGAAAGAGACCGTACGAATGAGACTGTACGAATTAGTCTGAATGAGACGGTACGACTGAGACCGTACGAATTAGTCCAAAAGAGACTGTACGAATTAGTCCGAATGAGACCGTACGAATTAGGCTA
>NW_015552361.1:0-1082 GCF_001515605.1 Sinocyclocheilus anshuiensis | reverse complement strand
AGTGTGGATCCTCTCATGTGTTTTCAGGTCTCGAGACTGACTGAATCTCTTGTCACAGTGTGAACACTTGTACGGTCTCTCTCCAGTATGAATTCTCATGTGACGCTCAAGACTTGGTTTGTTTGTCAAACTCTTTCCACACTGAGTGCAGGTGAAAGATTTCTTGGCTCTTCTTTTCTTTAAATCTTTCTGTTTGGTTTGAGAGCAACTCAAAGGTTTTTCTCCATTTTTCACATGATTTTTCTCCTCAACTTCACTCAATTCTTCTTTCTCGTTGTTTTCTTCAATCATCTCTGAAATAAAAGTAAAAATTATTCATTTTCAATAACTCTTAGTAACCCTGATGAACCCTGATGTAACAGTGTAAAGTAGACATTTGCTATACAACTTTTTTGGTCATTTTGATGCATTTTTATAGAGAATGTGAAGCTACATCATTTGCAAAGATACTATTTAAACTGAGCTGGATGTTGACATCACTGAATTCAATGATGAACTGTCTTTAACTGAAAAATTTGTGTTTACTATTGTCATTTTGCATTATTGACACACTATTTTCCTAATTAATGCTGTTCAGTTGCTTTGACAATCTGTATTGTTAAAAGCGCTATATAAATAAAGGTGACTTGACTTGACTTGACATCATGCGCGTTGCATGCTGGGGCGCCACCGCCATTCTGGGAGGATCATTCTCTGCTACAAATGCTGAAATTAATACGGATACCTGCTTATCTTGTTTTTGCCTGGAAGTTAAATATTCACATTCTTCATTGGATCATTTGCGGAGAAGAGAAAACTAGTTTATCACTTCGCATGATAATCGGATTTTATCTCTTGAGTTTTGTAGAATTTTGTTTACAATGTTGATCTGATTAGCATGAAAACAGTGTCGCCCGCTGCTGCTTCAGCCGTCATATGGTAGATTATCCAAATATAGTGTTTTTTCAACAAGCTGACAGAAGTTGATCCATTTCTTTGTTGGATACGTTTTAATTAAGTGTCATTGTAAATATAAATTTTTCCGTGGCCACGGAGGAGAATCAGAGATTGTGGGTCACATCAGCAGACAGACACAAGCACAC
>NW_015552360.1:0-538 GCF_001515605.1 Sinocyclocheilus anshuiensis | reverse complement strand
AGAAAGTTATCTATTACCATCCGTCAACCAACTAAAGGTATGTACGTTAATTATGTTAATGCACATGACTTGGTAGGCCAGTAAACAAACAACAAATCGGGTTTGTTTGTATTAAGGTCTTGTCAACCAACTAAAGGTATGTACATTAATTATGTTAATGCACATGACTTGGTAGGTCAGTAAACAAACAACAGCAAAGGGGTTTGTTTGTATTAAGGTCTTAATACTATGGATTCAAATAAACCATCCTATTGGACACTGAGAAGAAAAGCAAAGGACAAGGTGGATCAACAACTGCAGACAGTACAGGCAACAACTTGGGAAAAGGAATTGGGTTGCATGCAGAGTAACACCTGTCAAGGTCAAAATGATGATGAAGAAACATTTATGGACTGTCTCTCTCATGTTGACGAGACTGAAGATGTCAATATGGCAAGTGTTCCTGATGACTGAATCAGAAAGAATCAGAATCAGAATCAGAATCTGATCCAACTTCCCTAGAAGATGATTTGGCATCCTGGGCTACTGAACACAAAAT
>NW_015552359.1:381-587 GCF_001515605.1 Sinocyclocheilus anshuiensis | reverse complement strand
ATATTACAGTATAATACTGTTCAAATTACAAAAATCGGTTACAGTCTCGAAATGTCCCGTTCAAACAGCAGCTTACATTAACGTCTCGAATACTGTCTGTATGAATGTGCAACGAGAGTCAAGCCTGTATATGCGCTTGCATTCTTTTCTGCGTCTCACGCATGACACTGCATTTGAGTCACGCACTGTGACGCACCGAACACAAA
>NW_015552359.1:0-344 GCF_001515605.1 Sinocyclocheilus anshuiensis | reverse complement strand
GGCACGCACAGAACACAAAACTGACGGAAACCACTCCAGTGGAGAACAGTGACTGGATCTAAAACCTTCAGATGACACATGGCTCATTTCTCCGTCACTGTACCCAAAGTGAAACCACACATGAGCGGCTCTCTCGCACTGTACTACAACTAGTTGTCCAGTTCATACAGCGCGTGTTTTCCGAGAATGCGGTTGTGAGTGTGGTTATAGAATGCGGTTGTCACCCCCGTAAATAACTGTATTGTGTGAACGTAACAATGTTAAGTACCCAAATACAGGACAGAAAACAGTATTCTGCATATTCTGCTGCTGTGTGAACATGGCTGTACATGCAGCAGTGATGA
>NW_015552358.1:387-1605 GCF_001515605.1 Sinocyclocheilus anshuiensis | reverse complement strand
AACTGTCAAATACAATAAAACAAAGATACAAATGCAGAAAAAACAACAGTGCTTTCATTTTTTCATGGAGTTTTCATTACTGTTCAGTAGGGGTGTGACGAGACACGAGACGACATATTTAGACTTTTTTAAATAAATCCTCAATTATGAAATAAGGAAATCAACTGCACTGTGTTTATTTTTCAACTGAAAAACAATGCAAAAAATGTAGGTGTATTTTGAAATCAACTTTTACTAAATGAAATTAAACTTCTATTTTAATGAATTATATGCAGTAATAAACAACATGAGCTGTGAGTGATTTTGTTGTTTGATTAACATTGCTGGCTCAATCTTCAGAAGGTGACTGCATATATTCACACACATCAGATTTTCTCCCAGGTGTTCATGTTCACTTAAGACATAAACTGTGTTTAAGTGAGTACTGTCGGGCACTTTTAACATATGCAGTCACCTTCTGAAGATTGGGCCAGCAATGTTAATCAAACAACAAAATCACTCACAGCTCATGTTGTTTATTCAAAATCAAATTATTACATTCACATATTATCTGAAGCTAAGGGAAATGGTAATATAATATGGAAACAAATTAACAGTTTAATGATTCTGCAGGGTTCTGGATCTCTCATCTTCTCTCTGTCCTCTTTAATAAACTCAGTCTTTGCAGATTTCAGCTCTTCCTGATGATTTGATGCTCGTCTTCACTTTAGCATTTATTGCTGAATGTGTGATTGTTGTGGGACAAGCTTCACTGGACATGAATGTCTGTGAAAGAAGCAGATTTGCCAAAATCAACAATAAATAAAGCCAGAAAAAAAAATGTTATAGTCAGTTACTTATATATATATATATAATTTAAACATTTATGTAGGTTAAGGAGATGTCCTCAATATATATATAATTTACACATTTATGTAGGTGAAGGAGATGTCCTCTAAATTGTATCTTTGAAGAGACGAGAGCTCACTCAGTAACACTGCAATCTCATGTGGTAATAATTCACACATTATATGCATTTCATAGCCACATCCCTGTTGAAAAAAAACAGCATATGCTGATTAGGTATGTTTTGACGCTGGGATGCTGGTTTAAGCTGGTCCTTTGCCAGCACATGGCCAGCATAAACCAGCAAAAGGACCCGCATAAACCAGCAAAAGGACACGCATAAACCAGCAAAAGGACCCGCATAAACCAGCAAAGGACCAGCATAAACCAGCA
>NW_015552358.1:0-146 GCF_001515605.1 Sinocyclocheilus anshuiensis | reverse complement strand
GCATCCCAGCGTCAAAACATACCTAACCAGCATATGCTGTTTTTTTCAATAGGGATGAGACATTTTAAATCTGTACATGAACAGAAACAGATTTATAATACATTAAAAATCTGCAACGTTATAGATTTAAAATGTCCCACGTGGCT
>NW_015552357.1:0-514 GCF_001515605.1 Sinocyclocheilus anshuiensis | reverse complement strand
TTAAGCTTTGCGCACTTTCTAAAATCCACATAGTGGTAAGTGTGCGCGTTATGCTTTGCCCACTGTTCTGAAATCCTGTATGGTAAGGGTTACGCGTTATTAGTCTCGTTCCCTTTCTCAGAGTTGGTTAGACCCCGGTACCTTGGGCTCCACTCAACTAGTGTGTCTCTGTCGACACACTTTGGAAGCATCACACCCCTCACCATTGAGGGTTATTATGAGCATGGTGCTTTCTTTCGAGCGTTTGAATTCTCTCCCTTCTGAGGAGTTAGATTCCTCGCTCCGTGGACTGTTCTCGTGGTAGTGTTTAGCAGTGCTCCCCTTTATCAAAGGTTTGCCTATGACCACGCTACTCCTTTCTGAATTCGGAGTTCTCCTCTCACGTGAGAGTTGAGTTCTCTGTTTTCCCAGAGCACCTGGAACCAGAAGCATCAGGCGAACCAGGCCCTTTCTCTGCTTCTCTGATGCATTTTCTGGCTAGCTTGCAGTACGCTTACCCTTCTGATTTCTAACG
>NW_015552356.1:388-564 GCF_001515605.1 Sinocyclocheilus anshuiensis | reverse complement strand
CACCAGCTTCAAGAGCCTTTTCCTCCGAAACCTCCATCCTATTGACCCAAAGCGAGCACCAGGAGGCACCCAGCATTGCCACAATGCAAAACCCTTCTACAGAAAGAGCCTAGCCAGAAGAGGACAGAGCCATCACCATGGCAACAGACCCAGGTTCCAGACCAACCACTGGGAAC
>NW_015552356.1:0-323 GCF_001515605.1 Sinocyclocheilus anshuiensis | reverse complement strand
ATCCTGCAAACACCACGGTATGTCCAACAGCAGTCCACCACAACATCCTCCTCCACACCCTTCACACAGGTGCCGAACGGAGGCTACACAAGGACAGCTGGACACGCCTACTTCTGGGTTAGAGGAGCTGCTGACACTTGCAAAAGAGCTCCTTGAACAAAACTCAACTAAGGAGTACTGAGAAGGACAAACTTCTGACTCCTTGCCTGACGCAACACAGCATCAGACCCCTCATCAGACCACCAAGGGAGGAGCATCCCTTGAAACTGGTCAACACACCAGAAGCAGCCAGACAACGTTGGAGGGAGCAACGGGCCCACATG
>NW_015552355.1:0-539 GCF_001515605.1 Sinocyclocheilus anshuiensis | reverse complement strand
CCTAGATCATTCAACATTAGGTAGTGATCATTTTCCAATAATATGCGCTCAATGTAGATGGGAAGTCCTAGATCATTCAACATTAGGTAGTGATCATTTTCCAATAATATGTGCTTTTGGAATGGAAATTTATCAACAAAATAAAACAAAGCAAACCAGGTGGAAATTTGATAAAGCTGACTGGGAAAAATTTAACAAGTTATGCATTGATGGAATGGAGAATTATAGTACTGAAGATGATATAGACTTATGTTCTGAAAGATTAAATACAATTATTATTAATGCAGCTGAAGACTCCATTCCTAAATCAGAAGGTAAAGATAGGTTGAGGATTGTTCCTTGGTGGAATGAAGAGTGCACTAAAGCAGTCAAAGATAGAAATAGAGCATTCAGGGAGCTTAGGAAAACATTAATACCTACAAATGTGCTAATTTATCAGAGGAAACGGGCTAAGGCAAGGAAGATAATTAAGCAAGCCAAAAAGAGGTATTGTTAATCATTTTGTAACACAATAGGTAGTGAAACTCAGTTGAGAGAAG
>NW_015552354.1:0-487 GCF_001515605.1 Sinocyclocheilus anshuiensis | reverse complement strand
AAGGAAAACTTGAAATCGCATCATATGACCCCTTTAAATCATCTACCACTACCACTACTTTACACATAATAAATAAAGAGCATTGCTAGCACCATTTCTTTATTGACAAAAACAGAGTGAAATACAGAGTCTAAATGTGCGGTCACATTTACCACTGCTTGGCGAAATATCCCGTGCTAAATTCAGTCATTTGTAAAGGTGTCTTCACTCTCGGGAATTTCGTGTGAAAGTGTGAAAAGATCAGTTTTCAACACGTTTTCGCCACGCTAACCAACAGAAAGCTGCTTTATTTACAGTAAAGTTACGTTACGTGACTAATGTGCTTCAGCTAACGTTACACTATGGACCCGTTTCACAAGACTGTGATGACGCGTTTAACAGTCATCAGCATCGTAAATCTTCGAAAGTTTTTTCATATTTGTGTTTTTAAAAAAATGTATGAACATTTATAACACTATTCTTTGTATTATATCACCTTTGCATCAAA
>NW_015552353.1:422-594 GCF_001515605.1 Sinocyclocheilus anshuiensis | reverse complement strand
ATATTTTTGCCACATGACCTTATTCATTTTTTCTCAGAAATTAACTCTTTATTATAAATTTTAAATAACAATGTTTTAAATATAACGTTTTTAATATAGGCAAAATCGTCTCAGGTTACGTATGTAACCATGGTTCCCTGAGTAGGGAACGAGACACTGCGTCCTCTAGGGG
>NW_015552353.1:0-166 GCF_001515605.1 Sinocyclocheilus anshuiensis | reverse complement strand
TCGAACTGCGTCCTCTAGGGGTCGCTATGGGGAACGGTATACCCACGCCACCATGCTGAGGGGAGTGCATGCCTGAAAACTTACCTGTTAGGGCCAGAACTCCTGGGCCTGGGGTAGAGCCCACGGCTTGGAATCAGGAATAGATTCCTTTAAGGGAATACGACCA
>NW_015552352.1:421-828 GCF_001515605.1 Sinocyclocheilus anshuiensis | reverse complement strand
ACTGGCAGCTTACTCATTGTAACTATATAGGGAGGAAGTATATTCGCCATCATTCACATGTGTGCTGTGTTTTTTTTGTATTTCATGCTTTGAGGTGCTGTGTATGAGAATTGACGTTAGTTTTTTGGGGGGGGTTTATTGTATTGTTATTTTGGTGTTAATTTTATTTTTATTTTCTTTGAGAGTGATATTATCCTCTGCAGTTATTTGTGTCTCCATCTTGCATGAGTAAACTTAGCCAGCTTGGAAGTGAAACTACTTAATTAATAAAATTGAAACTGCGTCTATAGTAATTCTGTCTTAAGGATATTCTTTTATTTGAATAAAGAATGAGAATGTGACGTAACGCCGCGTTGAGTTCTGGGAAACTGCTTTGTTTATCCGCCATATTTGCAGGATAGCGCCGG
>NW_015552352.1:0-168 GCF_001515605.1 Sinocyclocheilus anshuiensis | reverse complement strand
GCCGAATAGTAAATCTGTTAATGTCACTGATTAAACCCACTGACTCTCACTCAATAAAATAATCACATTGCTGTGTGTTTGTGAAAGTTTTGATTTGGTTGGTTTAATAGTTAACATTGCCGCCTTTGCGAGCATGACTCTCACTAGGCTTGTGGATTAGCAGAACTT
>NW_015552351.1:1946-2052 GCF_001515605.1 Sinocyclocheilus anshuiensis | reverse complement strand
CGGCTGAGGTGCCTGAGCACCGTGTCCCTGTGTTCGCACAACTGCACTCGGGAATGAGCCAGAATGAGCCAGTCGTCGAGGTAATTGAGAATGCGAATGCCCGCTA
>NW_015552351.1:0-468 GCF_001515605.1 Sinocyclocheilus anshuiensis | reverse complement strand
CTGGACCACCAATGTGGACATCGTCTGACCCAGGGCCCGCGCCGTGACTTTCGTCGCCCTAAGTGCGAGGTCCGTTGCTGTGCGCAGTTCCTGCAGCACACCTGGTTCAGCACCACCCTCGTGCAACTGCTTCAACGCCTTGGCCTGGTGGACTTGCAGGAGGGCCATGGCGTGCAGGGCGGAAGCGGCCTGTCCAGCAGCACTGTAAGCCTTAGCCGTCAGCGCGGACGAGAACTTACAGGCCCTGGACGGAAGGCGTGGACTACCCCTCCAGGCGGCGGCGCTTTGCGGGCAGAGCTGCATGGCAATAGCGCGCTCGACTGGGGGGATGTCCACATACCCTTGGGCTGCCCCACCGTCGAGGGTGGTGAGGACGGAGGAAGCACCAAGCCTGTTTCGGGCAGAAAAAGGTGCCTTCTTAGTAAAGACTTAGTAACCTCCTCATGCACTTCCGGGAAGAATGGAACC
>NW_015552350.1:0-1885 GCF_001515605.1 Sinocyclocheilus anshuiensis | reverse complement strand
CATATCTCTGATCACAGAGACGTCTACATTTACATCTGCAAGATGAGTGTTTGCTCATCTACATGACATCTCTAAGACATTTCCCAATAGATGCCAAATAGACGTTTAAAAAATGTCTATACGATGTTTATGATTTAGAATGTAAGTAAAATGGACATCTTAAAGATGTTTATCAGATGATCCAGATCAAGCAGACTTTAAAAAGTGCTCTGCCTTTAACCCATCCATGTGCATACACACATCAGTGAGTAGAGAACAAACACACACCTGGAGCAGTGGGCTGCCATTTTTGCTGCAGCACCTGGGGGCTCTGTGCTCAAGGGTCTCACCTCAGTCGTGTTATTGAGGTGGAAGAGAGTGCTGTACATTCCCTCCCCCAGCTACAATCCCTGCTGGTTACAAGTCCAACTCTCTAACCATTAGACCACAACTGCACCAAAAAAAAGATGTAAAAAATTATGTACGTGTTCTATCTGGGACTCAGAAAAGAGACACTTGAAAATGTAGGAGATTCTAATAAGATTCTTTTTTGACTGATGTTAATGGTAATATAATTGAGGAAGTAATGTGTAGTCTGTTAAACGCAATCTTCAAACCATCAAATACAATTAAAGGAGAAGTTTTGTATAATTTATATTAGTTTATTAATTTGTACGGTGTTTTGCATTTTTAAAAGCCTCATTTACCAAAATCACGTGCCTTTTGGCTGAGACTCACTCCAAAGATGGCACTGAAACAATCACAAGATGAAATCAAAATTTCAATAAGTAAAGCTGAAATTAACAGATTAACAAATTAATGTGAGATAATGGAATAAAAGAAAGACATTTGTACCAAGTTCAGGACTTTTGGGGGTGAGAGAATTAGATAATGCAATGTAAAGAAGGTTATCATTACGAGACTGAGAAAATTACAGTTTGCACAAAACAAATAAACTAGAAATTGTGACAAATGTGGACACCCAAAAAAGTAAAGCATTCTAAAATGTATTGCATATGAAAGAGGAAAACTTCAGCTCTCAACAATTTGAGAATTATTATATCATTCTAAGGTTTAGCAAAACGGATAAAGGCAATCAAGAGTATATGAGGAAATGTTTACATATTTTAAAAAGATAACAGAAAGAATATAGAAGTATTTCGTTTTTTCTCCCCTTTCATTTCTTTATCCCCTAATTAAACTATGTGCGCTCTGCACTCCCGACCAGTAGGTGGCGCAAGTGAACCTTTTACGTTGGTTTCCAAGACCGGCAAAAACACCAGTCTGTGGACATTTGAGATCCTACAAAAATTTAAAAGCACAATATCAAGACAGTCAATTACATTCATTAGATTACTGCATTACTATGACAATGAAAAACATTAGCATGATCAAATCATGAACGAATTCAAATTTTGGGGTGAACTAATAAAAAAAAAATCTTACTTTATATTTTTATTTTGTTTGGTTCTCCCACTTTCGTTTGACTTGAGCGGCAGAAATTTTGCCCTCTAGTCCCTGCTCTGTCACATTAAATGCACGGAAATCAAGCATAAAAAGAAGGTAGTAAGACCTTTGCTTGAAGTGTTAGTATTTACATTCAGTGTCAACAGCACCTGAATAAAAGTATATTTTACATAACTTGTTTACTTACTCAAAACCTTTGATGGCAGCCTTACGCTTTCCAGTGAAGAGGGCTTCATTAGCCACTCTCCACTGGATAAGGAGCCCAGTGTGTTCATCAGTCCCTGTAATGTCAAAGCAGTAAACATTAGTCATGATCAATCCATTAATGCTACATTGACAAGCTGAGGCATATTTATTAACAGTAGCTTGGTATGTAGCCAACAAAATATCAACTAAATATTAAAGGGGTCATATGACGTTGCTAAAAAGAACATTATTT
>NW_015552349.1:0-847 GCF_001515605.1 Sinocyclocheilus anshuiensis | reverse complement strand
ACAAGCCACTTTTTCCTGCGTTTTTCAATCGATTTCTTGACTTTTTGCCCAATTATGAACACGAACACGATGAACACGATAAAAGCTCCTTGTGGTTTCTCGGTTTGTCCGATTTGAGCATCTATAAACAATGCAAAACACTGGCATTGTGAGTTTCTGCTAGTGATTTCTATGGAGAAAAATCCTTCCTGCCCTCCAGCTGCATTTCGCGCGTCATCAGAATCACGTGATTGCAAACAACCTATTCTCACCTACTGTGATCATGTCTGAATATACTCTCCCATCTCCATTTATAACAGTTGGTTTTTTTTCCTCTAGTGTTTTATAGCTGATAGATTTTCTTTGATAAAAAACACATTTCCTGTGGCTCTCTTTAGGGAAAAAAGAGGAAAACTCATTAATTTTTGCTTATAAAGCACCCAGAGGAGCTTCGATAATAGGAGTTCACATAGCCATTTTACAAAGAGGGATATCTGAGGCAACATTAATTTCAATTAATTACCTAGCTTAATGGTCAGAGCTTGCTTGTGGGCATATAAAGCTGATCAATCCTCTTCACTGGACACTAGGCTGTTAAATCAGGGTATTCAGCCCCTCGCTCTTACTGGGCCAAGCTGGTGCTAGTAAGTCTTAGAGTTGCCATTTAACTATTCCTATTAAGATTTTATCTATACTTCTATGGCTCTCAATAGATTCAGTGGTTGGAGTTGGGTTAATACTCCTTGACAATTTCTGTTGCTACTTTCTGATTACGTTTCTAAATCAAAACATACTTATCATTTAATAATTGTTGTAATGCTAGAATGTTTGTTTTCAACTTCCAAATAAGTGTCCAGTGATTGATAAA
>NW_015552348.1:0-724 GCF_001515605.1 Sinocyclocheilus anshuiensis | reverse complement strand
GAGAATGGAGGGAGGAAAGAAAAATAACAAACAGAGCAGAGAACACGATAATAATTGGCTGCTTCCAATTTTCCTGTAAGAGAAAAGGTTAATTTTTTCTTTTGTAAGGAAAGAAAGTTAATGGTAAGATGAGAGGGAAGGATACAACAACAAAATACCCTTTCTGGTAGCAGAATGAGTATTATTGAATTGTCTTCTCTTTTTCCTTTTGGTTAAGTTTGGTTTAGAAGGATGCTCCTAAACCGGCATTTGGAAATGGGGATTTCTAAATACCAGGGCTGTGGTTGCTATTAAAATTCCTTCGGGTGAAGGGAAAATAATAACAATGACAGTATTGGTTTCTTAGCTGTCAAGATTGACACCGTCCACCAATTAGATGTTCCTAGATGCTTGTTCAAATTTTGGCGGATGCCTGTCAGTCCTCTTAGCTGGGTAGGGTTTCGCAAGAGAATGGAAGATAAATGGAAGACAATTTTGAACCAACGTTCTCAAGTTTCGCAAATACCTGTTCAATTGCTAAAAATCTCCGCTTTATGATTTTCACAGGCAAAATCCCAGCAAACAACCGCAGTAGTCAACTCAGAAGACAACAGCTGAAAGAGAGAAGGAGAAGGAGAGAGAAGTTTTGCTCACAAATGTTAGGAAAAATGACAGGGTGGTGGCACTGTTAAAGTGATAACCCTAGGGGGTTGGTTTTGCTGTGTTAGCAGGAAAACTAACTTTA
>NW_015552347.1:1607-3968 GCF_001515605.1 Sinocyclocheilus anshuiensis | reverse complement strand
AAATTATACTAATACCTTTATACATCTACTAATACACACATTAACACGCTTTCGGCACTTTAAGATAAAAATCGATCACAAATGGAGGCACAAAAAACTATAAATGTATAAAAATATATGCATACTTTCTAAAAACTAAGGCAGGTGTAAATAATAACTAACGTGTCGTGAAAGTAACGTACTTGAGTCACGTCTTGAACAGCATTATGAAATATGAATTTCTTTATACAGCCAAGTAACTCACCTGTGACTGTAATAACCACATCCAGTTATAACACACAAACAATGAGCTTTAAGTTACCCGATTTGAAAATAAACATGCTGTGATGTTAAATCAAATTTAAATGAATCAGAGATGTTGAGTACGTTAGCTTTAGCCACACAGCTAATTCAAAACAGAGCACCCCAAACACATTAGATATTCCCTAAAGAGCTTTACTTGAGCTCTGATTGAACAGCGATTAAAATAAACTCACCTCTGACTGAAAATTATATTCATAAAATATCAGCGGAAAGTGAAAGAGGAAAGCGAGTTTGTGAACTTCAGTGACTCCCGCCAAGCGCGCGTGACTGCGGCGGTGAGCGTGAAGCGCACCGGAAACACACGCACATTTCAAAATAAAAGTCACCAGATTCTCCTGCCTCTGTTGTAGAGCTCGACTGAAATGAGCTTGACTATAAAAATAAATTATAAATTCAGCTAGTCTGTAGTCTATTCCCACATTCAGACTGTCTGCTGTGGGTTGTATCCTTGTAGGGACTCTCCATAAGGTGTAATGGTTTTTATACTGTATAAACTGTATTTTCAATCTCCCTACACCTAAACCTACCCCTTACAGAAAACTTTCTGCATTTTTAATTTCTCAAAAAAACTAATTCTGTATGATTTATACGCTTGTTTACCCATGGGGACCTCAATTTAGGGGGGACCTCAAATTAAACACACACACACACACACACACACACACACACAGAGATTTAATTGATATCTTAATTGATATGCTCTAAAATATGAGACACCAATATTTTAGGAGTTTAAGACACATAATATAACACGTTTATTCAATAACTGTTTTATTTTCTATTTGGGTTTATGTATTTATTTTTTAAGATTGACTATATTTCCAAGGCATTGTTAGTCATAGCTGTGCAAAGATTTGACTTCAAAAACAGTATCATAGCTATTACAGTTTTTTACGATTGCTTAAGCACAATTTTGAAAACAGGGCCCGGTTTGTCAAAACACTACACACAATTAACACAACCCTACACCAAAGTAGCACAACACTTCAGATCATTTGCAAAATGGAACACTTTTGTCAAAACTATACACAACTTTATAAAAACAATATTTTGTTACCATACGAAACACACACGTTTCATATGACTTTAATCTTTTTGAACCAGTTACACACTGCTGTTGCTAACCTAAAACACTTTTAGCAAGTCTAATTCTCAGTGATTAGAGTACTGTAAATGAAGTACACAGAGAAAGTGCAACTATACAATAGTTCACCAAACACTACACAAGACCAATGCTGCAGACTGACGAAAATATCATTGATTTCTCTCCATATACCCAAATCAGTCAACATGGAGAATCACAACAAAACATGTCCCAGTTGTCATGCTACTACAGTAGTGTGCATAACACTGTTAGCTCAGCAAACAACAGACAAACGTAAAATACTGTATCCAGTACAGGTTACAATTACAGTAAACAACAACAAACATAAAAAATAATCTGAAAAAACTGACAATATTGTACAGAAAATACTACAGTAAACATACTATACATTATCTCTTCGCCTAGCTGGATCTGGCCAGAGAATTTCATCAACATCACAAGCAATATCCTCATTAGCAAGACAACGCGGGAAGAACCGTCTTGAATGTCGAATCCATCCTTGCACAGCTGCGGCGTCGACTTGGTCACAGGCGTCCTCCATGGCCTGAATGAGGGGTACCTGAGCCTCGGGCTGGAGATCGTAAACCTTCCACCGCCATGCAGAGAAAAACTCTTCGATAGGGTTTAGAAACGGAGAGTATGGTGGAAGGTATAGTACTGTCAACTGTGGATGGTGTTGAAACCAGTTCTGGACCAAAGCAGAGCGGTGGAATGACACATTGTCCCAGATGACAGAATATTGTATCTGGTGCATTTCATCACCTGCTGTGACGATGTGGTGCAATCGGTCCAAAAATGCGAGAATGTGAGGTGTGTTGTAAGGGCCCATTTTGGCATGACGGAGGAGAACCCCATGCTGTGAAATGGCAGCGCAAAGGGTGATGTTACCCCCACGTTGCCCTGGGACATTGATTATAGCCCTGTGGCCAATGATATTTCTGCCTCTCCTTCTT
>NW_015552347.1:685-1010 GCF_001515605.1 Sinocyclocheilus anshuiensis | reverse complement strand
ACAATGTGCTTACAGTTGTGCAAATCTAGCCTTGTGTTTTGCTCCTTGAGTGTAAGGTTTTGCTAATTGTTGGAAACGTTTAATTTTAGTGTGTAAGCAATCGTAAAAAACTGTAAACTCTATCTTGTTATGATTTTAAATCAGTATTTAACCTCAGAACGACCTCAAAGTAAAAAGAGGTGCTAAAGTCTGATTTTTTGTAGTGGCTGGGCTTTAAAATTAAATTTTTATAATCTTAAAGGGATAGTTCACCCAAAAATGAAAAAGTGATGTTTATCTGCTTACCCCCAAGGCATCCAAGATGTAGGTGGCTTTGTTTCTTCAG
>NW_015552347.1:0-402 GCF_001515605.1 Sinocyclocheilus anshuiensis | reverse complement strand
TTTGACGATAAATCGTGATAAAATACCCCACGGTTAGTATTACCATTTCATATTTTAATTATTACTATAACCGTATTCGATTACCGCGATTTGAACAACTGAGGATAAATAAATACTGCATTTTGCGAAAATTTTTTCTGCCAGTGCGACTAAATTTTGTGTGCGGTCGCACTGGCGCGACCACCGCATTGTTTACCTCATAAGCACTGCATTTCTGTTGCATGTGAGAAACATCAAATGGCAAACGAAACTGAAAGCATAACGAAACCGTTTGAGCTGAGCAGTGCTTCGAGTGTAGAGCCTGGTTTATACTCGCCGCGTCAAGAGCGCGAAGCTGCATGCAGCAAAAATGACGCGAATATTCAGAATCAGAATCAGAATCAGAATGAGCTTTATTGCCAG
>NW_015552346.1:0-518 GCF_001515605.1 Sinocyclocheilus anshuiensis | reverse complement strand
TCAACTCTGTCAAACGCCTTTTCTTGGTCTATTGAAATTAAACCAAGTTCACCACCCAAAGAACTGGAAAGGTCCAAAACATCGCGGCTTAAAATAATATTGTCAGATATCATCAACCTGTTAGGAATGCAGTAGGTCTGGTCCACATGTATAATTTGCTCCATTGCTTTTTTCAGTCTCATGGCTAGTACTTTTGAGAGCAGCTTGTAATCAGTCGACAGTAAAGCCACTGGTCGCCAATTTTTTATCTCTTGCAGGTCACCTTTCTTAGGAAGAAGAGTAAGGATCGCCCTCCTGCAGCTTAGTGGTAAAAATCCTTTTTCAAGGCTGTCCCTTAGCACAAGTAACAAGTCTTTGCCAATTTCATTCCAAAAAACTTTATAAAAGTCCACAGGAATCCCATCAATACCTGGAGCCTTGCCACTCTCTAGACTCTGCAGTGCTGTGTATAATTCAGCTTCAGAGATTGGACTACCCAGCTTCATGTTAGTCTCCTCTGAAACCTGCGGTAAGCCCTC
>NW_015552345.1:0-1939 GCF_001515605.1 Sinocyclocheilus anshuiensis | reverse complement strand
AACCATCTGAGAGGAGGGGCGCTTCAGAATGGAATTCCATTTGAGTTGATATATAATGTTAAGACTGTATTTTCAGAAATAATTTCTATAGTTTTTTACTTGGAAATGTGTTTTGAAAGTGTTTATCTCCCAACCCACGATGATGAGCTGTAATGCTTCTTTCTGAGAGTGAATCAAGAGCAGAACTGTGAATTTAGTCACAATCTGTCATTGATGAGCGTTCATTTTGCTTCTGGGAATATTGAAGAAAGGAGTATGATCTGAGTGGTACGATTTGGTTTAGGAATGTTTTTGAGATTAGTGTTCTTTCTATGAAGTGCATATTGAAAAAAAAATCTGATTTATTTGAAGTGATGTTACAGAGTGAACTGGTTGTAATATCAAATGTGAAAAGCAGATTGAGTGTGGTGTTACTTCACAATTTGTGGTCAGCCATTGCACGTTATGTAAGTGGTGATGTGAGAAAAAACTATTTTTGGTACTTTGAATTGATTGAACCAATTGCCTGGTAAAAGGGTTCACTTTTTCGCGTAGCTTGAAAGTGCGAAACTGTTGATGTTTGCTGGTCAGAGCGATTTAAATGCAAATAAAAATCAGCTCAAACTTATCTAAAAAAACCTTTTTCAAACCAGTAGCAAATGTTTTGTTGAAAGTGTAATCTATTAAATGGAATTAACAAATTGTACAATACCATTAAATATTAAGTCTCTGTAGGCTGTAATATTTTTTTTAACCTATATACAGAGCTTGGTTCATGAGGCCAATAAGAGATTATTAACTACAACTCCTTTTTTAAAGTTCAAATGTGTCATTGAAATGTTGTCACTGAGCATAAGGGGGATATACTGTATGTAGGATTTCCATCACGAACGGACACTGATACGCCACTGAATCAACCATCATGAGGTCTAAACTAATCACCCCATCACATGACTCCAATATTCTGGGTCGACTTCCTGTCAGTCTTGTCATCATCTACTCCGAGGAGTGATGAAAAACTAATCCAATCAGGAGATAACACAGAGATCTTTTGTATCAGGACTATAACCTATAGATACCTTGTGATGTCTTGTGATCGCCAATGAATAGAACTAGTATATCCAGCAGGAAAAGGATGAGTAAATTAACTGATGCCTTCAGGCCCGCAAACACGGGATCTATACGTGACCATCACATAACCTATTGAACATCTGCTTCCTGAAACCCCAACGGACCCGCGTCCTTTTCTTACAACAAAAGAAACAGAACCTTGCATGACGATTTTTAAAGACAATAATTTAAAATAATTTAAAAGTATAAAAGGGCAACTATATTCACAAATAATATGTTTTGAGCCTTACTATGCTTTCTGTTTGATGTGTTATTGAAACCTATGATATTTTAATCTTTGCCTTATAACTTTTCCTTTTAGTAGATAAGATTATTAATGTGTATGCAAACTACCTGTTATTTGATGTTGAACGAAAGCTTGTTTTATTCCCAGAACATTGAAATGAGTGAAAAGCTGTTATTTTGAACAGTGTGTGTTGTACAACACTTTATAGAAGTTATTAACAAAACCTGCAGAGACATTTCCCCCACGTGAGGAATTTAACAGCATGTTAATTTATGCACGAAAAGGGAACCACACAGGGCGTGGCTAAGCCCTGCAACAGCGTCCGACTGGGACAATCGCGTATGGGATGGACCAAATCGGGCTTGCTTAAAAACCCAATGCCTGAACAGATGCGTGCTCCGGACGCAGGCTCTTCGCCACTTGCTTTCTCGAGCAAGGCCTTGTCGCCGTGTGGAGAGCACTCTAACTTGTGCTCACAAGCTGAACCATCAGGCGAGACCATCTAAGAACTCAAACACTTCAGTTGAAACTTCGCGATCTTCAAAGAACTTAAAGACTTGCAAACAGAGACTTTTCAGCAGAACTGCTCAGGCCTCTACGTCA
>NW_015552344.1:0-510 GCF_001515605.1 Sinocyclocheilus anshuiensis | reverse complement strand
TCAAGGTTTAGTAAAACATTTTTTAACAAATAATTCACATTATTCTTAATCCATAATTAAAACGCCCAAAAACCTCCGTTTTTTTTGTTTTTTTTTACAAATAATTTACATTATTTTTAATCCATATGTACATTAAATTTAAATTCTAAATCATAATTCAATTTTTTAATCCATATGCACATGAAATTAAAATTCTAAATTTCTTTACCTCAAGAACAACTGTTTGTTACAAAGCAGTATTGTTTTTAGTCTACAATATGAACCTGTTGTTTTTAGTCTACAGTATGAACACAAACTATGGAATACAACCTATTGCCAGTAAAACATTTCTACACAAAAATGTCATTGATAATCATCAGTATGTGCACATAAAGTAATACTCTTCCTCAAGCAATAAAACAGTTGTTTATACAAAAAACAAAAAAATCTCATGTGCGAATAAAATTCAAACTAAAATGCTACCTTGTGTACTTGAACCACTGTTTGTTCAAAGATCCTCTTATCATCTAC
>NW_015552343.1:345-823 GCF_001515605.1 Sinocyclocheilus anshuiensis | reverse complement strand
GCTCGCTACCTCTTGGGAGGTTTCTAGGGCAGCTAGTTCGGCCGTCTCCTGCCGGTTCGCTGCTTCAGGGCATCTGCTCTGGCTCCTCTGTGACTCCAGGGCATCCACACACTCAACCACATCGATGATTGGTTGATATTAGCTCAATCTGAGCAGGTGGCGGTTCGGCATGAAGATGTCGTTCACGCTCACTTGTAAGAGCTAGGGTTTAGACTTAACGCCAAGAAAAGTGTGCTTTCTCCAGTACAGAGAACCACTTATCTGGGTGTGGTGTGGGATTCGACCACGATGCAGGCATGTCTGTCTCATGCTCGGTTTGAGTCAATCCTCACTGCAGTCGCGAGAGTAAGAGAAGGCCGGTCACTCACTGTCAGCAGTTCCAGAAACTACTGGGTCTGATGGCAGCTGCGTCAAACGTGATACCTTTTGGCCTGCTGTACATGAGACCCCTACAGTGGTGGCTCAAGACCAGGGTGTT
>NW_015552343.1:0-274 GCF_001515605.1 Sinocyclocheilus anshuiensis | reverse complement strand
TCCGCATGCTCAAGGTTACGCGGCGATGCCTACGTGCCTTAGACATGTGGAGTAAGCTTGGTTCTTGTCTCAGGGCCCGGTGCTGGGAGCTCCTTGTCGCCGTGTAATGCTAGCAACGGATGCGTCCCTCACCGGTTGAGGAGCGGTCATGAGTGGCCGCTCAGCCCGCGGTCTGTGGAGCGGCCGCTATCTCATGTGGCACTTCAACTGCCTGGAGATGCTGGCTGTGTTGCATTGAAACACTTTCTCCCAGACCTAAGAGGTCGCCATGTGT
>NW_015552342.1:0-830 GCF_001515605.1 Sinocyclocheilus anshuiensis | reverse complement strand
TCCAAACTCCGTCATCATGGGTGACCTTCTGATTACAAGTCCCGAGTCCCGACTCTCTTAACATTATGAATGCTCTCTTTTTTTTGAAGCATCAGAGAAATGTCCCGACTCTCTTAACATTATGAATGCCCTCTTTTTTTGAAGCATCAGAGAAACGCATACAGCTGACTTTAATAATCTGATAGAAATTGAACTACGACATTCAGATATGACTTGAATAAATAAGAAACTTCACAAAGGCATGTTTAGGTCTTTACATAATTCTGTTCATCTCACAAATATCTGATGCATCTAATGCCACTTATCACACAATTATCCACCTGTTCCACAGAGTATCAGAGTTGTACTCTGGCATTAACGATACAGACCTGGATCGTTTGGTGTTGGAAATTCAAAGGGAACACCCACGGTGTGGATACCGTATGATGAGAGCTTTTCTCCAAGCAAGTGGGCATTTGATTCAGTGTAAGTTTGTTTTTGTTACATACTTGCAAGCTTGTTTATACATATGTGCTGGACCTATGGCAGACCTGCATAGCCACTATGCCAGGGATCACTAGCCCTGCTTCTGGAGGGCTACCACCCTGAAAGTTTCAGCTCCAACCCCAATCAAACACATTAGAAACACCCTCGCATTAGCGGTAACTAGTTTTTTTTTTTGTAATTTGATGCAAGGGTAATATAATACAAAGTATAGTGTAATAAATGTTCATACATTTTTTAAAATTGCAAATATAAAAAACATTGGAGGATTTAGTCTTATGAAGAGTCCATTAAGTTATGGAAGATATGTCAAGTCAAGTCAAGTCACCTTTATTTATATAGCGCTT
>NW_015552341.1:0-554 GCF_001515605.1 Sinocyclocheilus anshuiensis | reverse complement strand
CAGAGGAGGTCAGAAACACAGGCAGGGTCGAACAGTGGCAAACAGATGTATGGCGGGCAAGACACAAGAATATCCTAGGGCTAGCATGGGTCAATGATCGGCGAACAGAATCACAGGGGCGAGACTAGAGGGATAAATCCGGGAAAACAGGCAAAGATCAAAAACCAAGAAAACTGACAAGGCAGACTAAACTAAGGCAGGGTAAACTAAGCCGGCTTTGTAGAGTAGCTATCCAAAGATAAGCACTAAACAATACTCAGCGCCGGGAAGGGATCCGAGTGAGTGTTAAATAGTGAGTGAGTGATATGAAACAGCTGTGTGCAGTCAGTGCTGTGTGCAATTAGTGAAACAGCTGTGTGCAATCAGTGCTGTGCGCAATCAGTGCAATGAATGATGGGATGTGTAGTCCGGGATGATATGCAACAGTGTGTAGTGCGAGAGTCAATGAAAATGGAAAGGGTGACCTCCAATGGCTAGCAGACGGAAGTTCATGGACCGGATACGTAACAAGTACAGCTTTTGCTGTACTTTGGATCAAATAAATGCAGGCTTGG
>NW_015552340.1:0-1860 GCF_001515605.1 Sinocyclocheilus anshuiensis | reverse complement strand
GTCTGCATGGTTGAAATCCCCAGCCAAGATGAGAAAAGCATCAGGTGATCCTGTAGCCATGGTTTATGAACATTTAAAAGGGAATGAGTCAGGCTGTGTGCAGATATACTCTGATGGCTCTATGAATCCACTCGATGGAAAAGCAGCAATAGGGATAAGTATCCCTCAGTCTAATGGCAATTAAGGGCAGGAAGAGTGAGGCCAGACCAGATTTAATAATTGAAATTCTGGTTGCACTAAATCGGGTGATAAAAGTGGGAAACATAGTGGGATTTATGTGGGTTCCAGCACAAGTAGGGATTCAGGGGAATGAAGTGGCTGATGAGATGGCAAAAAAAGCTACACACAAGAGTGAAGTTGATTTGAAAGTAATGTATGGAAGAGTTGAGTGCAAGAGTATTATACAGCAAAAAATAAAGCAAATATGGCAGAAAGAATGGGAAGAAGGAAATAAAGGTAGACATTATTTTTCAATTCAGCCTACATTAATGCACACATCATTCACAAGATTAGAGAGGAGGGATAGTGTGGTAATCACTAGATTAAGACTGGGGCATTGTGCTCTGAATTATGGGCTGGCAAGGGTTGGCAAGCATCCAGACGACAGATGTTTGTGTGGAGAATTAGAAACCGTGAAGTGGTTAAGGATATTCTGCTCAAACCGTCAAATTGATGTCATCAGAGAAGGAATGCCATTCCAGAGCAGAAGCAGATGTTCAGATTTTTTATTAAAGTTTGCCAAGATAAAGATTTTTTTCAATGGAGTAATTTTAAGTAAATGTTGATTTTATGCGGACTTAAAATCAAACAGTAATGTCTATGTTTATATAGACTTTTACATTGAAACTATTCTTTAATATTACCGAACAACACGTTTAGTAGGCCTATCTTTGGCCTTTACAGTAAATAAAAAATAATCTGCGGATTGGCATACACATTATGTATATTTTTACATTGAACCTACATTCTATTAAAATTATCGAACAACACTTAGAAAACTTGGCCTTTACTGTAAAGTAAAATAAGAATAAATCCCAGCACCAGCAATTAATCTGTGCATTGGCGTGTGCATGCTTGCAAATCAAAAAAGGTCTCACATTTGGAATCTTTACTAACTCATTGTAATGCGAGGCTAGTGTTAAAACCACGTGAGCATCCTTTTCTGTAGATGCAACGTAACCATTTTTGTAAACGGAACGGAACAAAAAAAAAGCGATATTTTAATAAATATTTTATTATTATTTCATATTGAAGCCCGATATTTGACCGTTCATGATCTGTTTTCCGTTTTTTTCCTCCTGTTTTTACATCTGGGGCTGAAACAAGGATGCGTGCTTCAGTGTTTGATATTTGCAAACGCAGCGCGACGTGGTTGTCCTCTAATCTAGCCAGTTTCTGTCTGCTTGAATGACTCTGTTGTTTCGTTATTTTTTAGACTGGCTGTTGTTGGACATGATGCTGGCGTCATGAAGAATAACAACAAAGCGGTCGGCAGCAGCAGCACGTAGGGACTGGAGCATCAGTACAGAAGGTGAGTGAATGATGCTACATTCTTTCGAGATTATACAAATACACGAGTTACATTTTCAGTCTTGCGTCATTGTGTACATGCCGCGGCATCTAAACAGCATCCGATTTGGTCTTACACCAAAATAAAGTTGACTCGACGTTTTGCGTTTCGGCCACTAAAACATAAATTGTTTGACAGAGATAAAATGGGTATGTTTTCGAAATGCGCTAGAATGTATAAGGACACATATCCTATTCCGCCTTGATATATTGCAACGCATGATGCTAGGTGCTGCACAGTGGATGAAGCAAGACAGAGACCGTCTACAAAGTAGCCTTAATTGTTTATAT
>NW_015552339.1:0-1173 GCF_001515605.1 Sinocyclocheilus anshuiensis | reverse complement strand
CATTTTAATATTTTCACAGATTCAGTTAAGACTCAAACAAAACATGGTTACAAACTATTATATATATTACATACTATTCTAACTATTACAGGTAAAATTCTTAAAATTTATCCTAAGCACAACATACTATGATAATAGTGAATAGTGACGATAGTGAATCTTCAAAAAGAACTCAAACTTTTGTTACACACAAGAAGCATGGACTATTTTTTTCAAAGCTGCCAGCTGAAATACACAAACTCCTTAATAAAGGAGGACACATGAGGGTTCAGGCCAGAGTTTCTCCTTTGCACCATCTTCCCACTTCTTTTGCTGATCTGGAATTTTGCAGAGCACTTGCTGTTGACAGGACTGATCCTCGCAATGAACCTTAACATAAAAGAAATAATTAATTAGACCATTTCATTTTCTTTGTAAAGACTTTTTAAAGCATTAGTTCAGCCAAAATGAAAATCTTATGTTGTTAAAAACCCATAAAACTCTGATTAATTTTCAGAACACAAATGAAAATTCATATTCTCTCTTAATTTTTGTCTATCCAGGCAACCAAATTCTTTTAGCTTCAAAAGGTGCATAAAGACATTGTTAAAATAATCCATATGATTCGAGTGGTTTAAGACACCTAATTGGTTCTCAAGCATGTTTGAGATTCTGTTTACTACATTTGATGTACTCTATGTATTTGGATGATTAATGTTTGTATGTGAATAAAAGCTTTAGTATAAATTTTCTGTCTTTATGCACTGTTTGAACTGGAATATTTAGGTTGAGTGTGCTTTCAGTGGATGGACAAAAATTTGATTATTTAAAATATCTTCATTTGTGTTCCAAAGATGAACGAAAGTCTTACGTGTTTGTAACAACATGAGAGTGAGTAAATGACGACAGAAGTTTCAGTTTTGAGGGAACTATCCCTTTAACTGTATTACAATATGAAAACTTTAAGGAATATATTGTTATAGTGGGCACTTCAAAATTACTGTGAATAACTCTATTACAAATTTAGATTTTTAGAATACATTTTAAGAATACTTTTCCATCAACTGGTTAAAATTTCAAACACTGCCCCTCTCAACTGGTCTATCTCTCCAATCTATTTACCGGTCTACTATAAGGTTAACTAATGAATCTTTATTGTAAAGTGTTACCTATTGTTCTTTATAATTCTTTTGC
>NW_015552338.1:1440-2691 GCF_001515605.1 Sinocyclocheilus anshuiensis | reverse complement strand
TATATATATATATATATATATAATATTATATTATATATATTATTTTAATGCAACAATTCATACAATAATTGTAATTATATTATATTATTTTAAGTTATTATTTCTGTTCCAAAAAATATACACTATGCAATGTATCTATCTGTATGTATTCTATATGTTTTTTATACCCCAATATTTCAGAGTGTAAAAAAGTACACTTTCAAATGACTCAAGAATAAGTTTTGAAGCATTCACTTCAATTATTCACTCAAAAATGCTGATTCATTTAGGAACGAAACAAAGGTCTAAACTATGATTATGACTGAATCACTGAATCATTTGCTCAACTAAATTGATTTGTTATGAGTGAGTTATTGAATAATTTATCAACCTTAAATAGAACTAGAATGGGGGTTTGAAGTTTGAGTCAGGTCCGGGTCAATTTTCATAGTCTAACTGTGGGTTTCGAATTTGTAATTCATTTTAATGCTGGTGCAGATCCCTAGAACAGGAGAACAGAAAATCAAGGAATACTGATACATGTGCATATGGTTCAGAGAAACACTAGAAGAATATAAAATAAGTTCCATGTCTCTCTCTTTCCCTCTCTGCTGTTCATATGGCAGATCATTGCATATTCCTTTTGTTTCCAGAGGGATCGTGACTAGTGTGAGCAGTCACACCCCACGCCTGTCAAACCAGGTCAAGATGCCAGTGCTTTACAGACTAAAAGTACGAGAATAAAGAACAGAACTTGGTTTCAACTTATTTTCTTTGGACTTTATTTTCCTATGCCATTTGCTATGTCAAGAATTGAGTATCACGACATCCCCGTCACAAATCTGTAATGAAATTAACCATTTGTAAGGGAATTAATTATTATTATTTCATTCAGGTTTTGAGAGGACTCGGATCTGAAGATTCGAAGTTAACCTGATTAGAACTGATTTCAAATTTGTTATTTTACACTTTAAATCAAGGGTCGTCCAGCGAGCCGTGACCTCAGTATATTTTAACAAATTGAATATGTATTTTCCTTGGCCACAGGTAATACAATTATGATAAGTTATAAGCTATTATAGTAATCATTATAAGTAAGCTACGAGCTAGGTAGCAAGGAATCTTTGGCAAAAGTTTTAACCTTAAAATTATATGACACCAAACAACGATTCTTTATAAATGAAACATGAATTTTATTGGCTATTCTAGATTACATCAAAACTAAGCTAAAACACACATACACACAAACATACAGTTTCTTAGAATGAGAGT
>NW_015552338.1:0-669 GCF_001515605.1 Sinocyclocheilus anshuiensis | reverse complement strand
ATATATATATATATAAGACATACAACATATTATTTGTGAATCTATGCTCCGATACTTTCAATGATTTTCAATGATTGTCCGTGTACGTTTCTTTGTCTGTGACAGGAGAAACGCATGCTTTTCTGGGAGGTAGTAAAAGGCTGCGTCCCTTTTTTTTTGGAATGCAGGGGTGAAAGGAGAGGTGTCCTGAGGTCATGCCCATGTCACGAGCTGGGAGTCTGCCATTCTTCTCGCTGGACATGGGCTATTAATCTGTCGCTTTCTGTTTATCGGATTTAGCAATTTATGTGTTAAATGGTCAGGGGTATCACGCATCTGGTCCTTGAAAGCCCGTAAAACAAAGATAGATTTGTATCCTCATTTGAGTTAGGGTTTAAGCACTGTCTTCTATTTGAGTCTCTTGAGAGATACGCTAAATAGGACAGGAACTGCTTCAACCCTTCACTGACCCTGCATGAGTTTTACGGCCGCAGCTGGTTGCATCGGGGTGCCTCAGTTTGTCTTAATGGAATGTCATTGTTTCAATAGTGTAAGTGGGTCCGTTCGAAGACAGAGATCCCACAAATCAGATCTATTTAATATCTCATTGATTTGTGAAATAGAGAGCAAATGGACTTTCCTGAAATAAAATGTTCTTAAACACCCATAGTTTCCTAGAACAGAATAAAT
>NW_015552337.1:0-2040 GCF_001515605.1 Sinocyclocheilus anshuiensis | reverse complement strand
GGACTTTCCGAACCTCAAATTAAAATGCTGGGTCGATGGACGTCTAATAACTTCGAAACATACATTCGATCTGATCTTCATCACATTAGACAAGCACACCAAACACTAGCATCTTTCTGAGTCCGGACCGCTTCCTCCCTATTATTCCGCGCATTCCTGTTTACATGGTCCCGCAGGGCTCCTATTGATCTGGATGCAGTGAGAGCTCCCCCTTTTCGAATCGGCGTGAGCTACCACTCCTGGAGTGGGCTCTCCCATTCGAATCGCCGTGTGGGCTCCCCGTCCAGATGCCGTCCAGGCTCTCCCGTTCGAATCGTAGTGTGGGCTCTCCCGTTTGATTGCGATTGAGATCTCCTTTGATACCTATAGGGAGCTCTCTCCTTCAAATGCGCGGGAGCGCTCCCGGTCGAATCGCAGTGTGAGCTTTCTGTTCGGGCGCAGTTCGCTTTGGACGTCCGTGGCCCATTTCCCTTCAGGGCCGAGGGCACCCTGCCCCATCCATGACATCTAGGGGCCCTTTGGTATTTTTTACTTCATAGGGCTCCATGGCAGGGATGTGCAGTGGGGTGTACTCCAGCTACGCTCTCAAACCTCCAGTCCTGAGATACTCCCGCAGGAGTAATTCCAGGAAAGTCACTGCCGCAGCAGTGCAGCAGTAAGATGCTCCTTAATTAAAGTTCCAAAGCGCGGCTCTCTCACCACCATCATTAGTAAAGCTTAAATTTCACTCCTTGTGGGGGGTATCACCATTATTCTTCAAGTATTTGGGTATCCCGTATACTTAAACCCTCAGACATGTTGATCTCACTAAACTCAACTTGCTGTCCCAAATTTATTTCTGCACTTTTGGGGGGTATATCCGAGCTCGAGTTGAAGATGCTTCATCGAGCTGTTACACAAAAACACTCAGGTAACAGAACATGGTCGTTATGTATCTCTGCAAATCAGTATATCAAATCAGGTATCTCTTACCCCCGCTAGGCTTCTGTTAGTCAATAGGATGAGTCATCATTGCAAAGGTTTCTTAAATGAAGTTCCTAAACGTAAGTTAGGGAGGAGCGAGCCCATCTAATCTTTCAATCAACAGCCAGAGTATATAAGCAGCTGCTTACCTCTCTCCACTCTCAGCTGTTCCAGCATCCCTCCACCTCCCCAAAACTCCACCTTCATCTTAGGTACCTTGCCCTTCGTAATCATCCTATATCAAGTCCCTGGGGGTATATCAGAGCTTGAGTTGAAGCTGCTTCATCGAGCCCCTCATCAGTGGACAGCAAGCCAAATAAGTTTACACACAATTTCCTTAAGATTATATGGGCAAACGAACTCGTTAACTAACTATTAACTCTGACTTCTGCCTCAAACTCCTAATTTGCTGCTTATTAATAGTGAGGTAGTTATTAAGTTTAAGTATGGGGAACTAAAATATGGTTGCAGAATAAGGCATTAATATGCATATGTACTGATAAACAGCCAGTATGCTAGTAATATGCATGCTAATAAGCATCTAGTTAATAGTAAGAATTGGTCCCTAAACTAAAGTGTTACCAATTACTCAATTTAATTTAATGGTAATGTTTATATCTTAAAAGCAGACTGAAATGTGTGTTTTGTTTTCTTTCTTAATACAGTAAATTAATGCAATAATGTGCACTACAAATTAAATGAATTATGATTAATTGCAATTGACAGCTTTATTTCTCCTTCTCCAATGAGGCAGTGCCAGTTAGGCAGATTTGTTTTTTTATGTTGAGTTGGCAGGAAAACCATGTCATGGCAACAGTGCACCATGATGTCAGATTATGTTAGGGTCTGTTGGAGTCTTTTTGGAAAATCATACGAGATTGCTCAAACATTCTAAAACTTGACATACGAAGATTGAAGATGTTCAGACAGTGAAAACAAATGACAACAGGGTTAACACACTAAGCCAACACAAAGCAACAACCTTGGATGTTGGTGTTTGTTGATGTGTTTGAGCAGTTTGAACTAGACATAAGCTGCCAAAAGATTTGTTCTGTAGCCCCTAGTGTTTTTTTTTTT
>NW_015552336.1:0-895 GCF_001515605.1 Sinocyclocheilus anshuiensis | reverse complement strand
GAAAAGCCTTATTTTTTTCTGATTTATATGTTGCTCTGCTCTGAATACCTTCAAATTTAAAGGGTTTGCTGCAACTCAATTTTGTCTGATATGAATACAATAAAAATATTTATTGGCCTATTTTTTTTTTTATCCATGCAAATGCTTTAAAAACAGCTTTAAAAATTACTTTATTGCATTCCAGATTATTTTAATGAATGTTACACTAAAATTTTACGGGTAGCTTGAATGTAAAACATTGTCATGAATTCGTTGTATTCTCATTTGTAAAATAGACAACAAATTAATTGTTGTAGTCTAACCCGATCTCATGAAAGTGTGCATAGCACGATTTTCTGTTTCTATTTGGCATAATGTTTATACGCAGAAATTGAAATTAAATTAGTAATTAATGGCATGGCTGGTTCAGTAAAAAAAAAAAAAAAAAAAAAATTTTTTTCCCCAAGGGAGGGCGGGTTCAGAAAAAAAAAAAAAAAAAAAAGTAATTTTTTACCTCAAATCAAGTTTTATTAATGATTTTTAAAAAGTTAGGGGTAAATGTCAATATGATAAAACCTATTCTGACAGTATTTGGTCTGAGAAAAGGGTTACCTTATGACAAGTTACCCTCTGGGGTGTCAGCACATACTGCTACCCTCAGCGTGGCACTTGCTGCTGCCATCTACAATGACACCTATTTGACAAAGGGAGGAATAATGAAAATTAGTGCATATACGCCAAAAATGTAAATGCCTTGCCTGATGACAACAGGCTAAAATAAAAGGATTTTCATGATATCTGACACCTTCATGTACAAGTTTTATCAATTAAGCTACCATTCTAATATTTCTTATCTATCTATGATATTCTAGTCAGACATGACACAAAGGGGTAAATGTATACTAATTGCGTTTTT
>NW_015552335.1:0-446 GCF_001515605.1 Sinocyclocheilus anshuiensis | reverse complement strand
ATGAAGACTTCACAATATTGTTATTTCAGCAGCATGAGAAACAAAGCGGTTATTCAAACTGGGAATAAATAACATAAAGAAACACAGCGCTCCAAGACTATAATTACTGAAGCGGTCTACACTGCACAATCAATCTCTTTTCTGCAGTTTGTTGTTCATGCTGATGAGTGAGTTTGTGAATTCAGTCAGTGAGAGCACACTGAACAACTCCAGAGTTCTCCGCAGTGACGAATCAAAACGCCTCTGATTGGATATTGCATTCATAAGCTCAAGAGAATCATGTGTGATTGGTTATAATGCTCAACACTGCAGACCGTAGTAGAATCATCTCACAACACTCAAAAAGAAATCTGATGTAATAAAGCAAACCTACTATAAATTAAATGCCGCAATTGACACCTTTCATTCACTTTACACATTTCACATGACAGCTTCTTATAGCACTA
>NW_015552334.1:1125-1284 GCF_001515605.1 Sinocyclocheilus anshuiensis | reverse complement strand
GGGGGCAAAAGCCTACCAATACCGGTTCTTCCTTTGGCTTTGCACGCTCATCCCACACGTTCACGACTCAACCACATCGACGATTGGTTAATATTAGCTCAATCAGAGCACATGGCGGTTCGACATCGAGATGTCGTTCTCGCTCACACGCAAGAGCTG
>NW_015552334.1:0-1055 GCF_001515605.1 Sinocyclocheilus anshuiensis | reverse complement strand
AAAGTGTGCTTTCTCCAGTACAGAGAACCACTTATCTGGGCGTGGTGTGGGATTCGACCACGATGTAGGCACGTATGTCTCCTGCTCGGATCGAGTCGATCCTCGTCGCGAGAGTGAGAGAAGGCCGGTCACTCACTGTCAAGCAGTTCCAGACTGCTGGGTCTGATGGCAGCCACGTCCAACGTGGTTACTTTTGGCCTGCTTTACATGAGACCCCTACAGTGGTGGCTTAAGACCAAGAGAGCACGCTTTGCATGCTCAAGGTCACGCAGCGGTGCCTACGTGCCTTAGACATGTGAAGGAAACCTTGGTTCTTATGTCAGGGCCTGGTGCTGGGAGCTCCTGGTTGCCGCATATGCTAGCAACGGATGCATCTTTCACCGGTTGGGAGCGGTCATGAGTGGCCGCTCGGCCCGCGGCCTGTGGAGCTGCCGCCGTCTCAGGTGGCGCATAAGTTGACTGGAGATGCTGGCCGTGTTTCTAGCTTTGAAACACTTCCTCCCAGGCCTAAGAGATCGCTATGTGTTGGTGTGCACCGACAACACAGCAGTGGTCTTTTATATATGTGGGGGCAGACATCCTGTCGAGGCAGGGGCAGAGGCCCGGGGAATAGATGCCTCACGCCGAGAAGTGAAGCAGACTTGGAGAGTCTTTAGCAAGGCTCAGGTGGACTTGTTTGCGACTCAGATGATATTGCACGGTCCCCTCTGGTTCTCTCTCTGACTCATCCAGCTCCACTGGGGCTTGGATGGCATGGTACAGACGTGGCTGAGGCTTCGTCTGTACACCTTTCCCCCGATTGTTCTACTCCCAGGAGTTCTGGAGAGAGTGCGCTGCAACGAGGTCAGTCGACTGCCAGTAGCCCCGTTCTGGTCGGGCCGAGTATGGTTCTCGGACCTGATTCCTCTCCTCGACGGCGCTCCATGGGAGATTCCCGTCAGGAGAGACCTCCTCTCACAGGCAGAGGGTGCGCCCCTGCCCGGAGCTGTGGAAGCTGTGGGTGTGGCCTCTAGGAGGCACAACTCATAGCTTCTGGTCTCTCAACCGAGGTTGTT
>NW_015552333.1:0-785 GCF_001515605.1 Sinocyclocheilus anshuiensis | reverse complement strand
AGTGCAGTGGGCAGTCAATGCTGCGGCGCCCCGGGAAACAGTTGGAGGATCAGTGCCTTGCTCAAGGGCACCTCAGTCGTGGTATTGAAGGCGGAGAGAGCGCTGGATATTCACTCACCCCACCTACAATCCCTGCCGGACCTGAGACTCGAACCTGCCACCTTTGGGTTACAAGTCCAACTCTCAAAAAATAACTAAATAACTGTTACACCACCCTTCAACTGAGCGAAGGCATAATAGATAAAATGACTTAATACTATGACAATAATTATGACTGAAAATTTGGCTTTGACTATGCCACACACTACATTAACCGTTCAATGTTGGTTTATCAAGTGATACACCAGTTTGAAGGTGGATGAATAGGAAATGTAGTGATAGGGATAATACAGACATACTCACCAAGACTTGCAGTCAACTCTGGATCTTCAATCTGAGGGACTTCCTCACATACTGGGTTCACTGTAACTTCAGAAGCTGCAGAGGCCAACACATTTGGTTATCTAGTCTATCAGGGTCTTACATTATCATCTATTTTAGTCTAGAAAATTCACAAAATTTCATCATACATCTGTCAAAGTGGGCTCACACCATCTTTCCACCCACCAACATTTAGTGAATTATCATTATTGAACTATGACAACAGTGCAGTAAACAACAAACCCAATGCAGGGCTTTGTGCTCTCTGACGTTTCTCACACCTGCTTGTGACCGATTTCTTTCTCCTAGTCCTCTTTCTGTTTTGAGGAATGGCAGAGCTTTCCATTGCCATTGCAGCCTATATG
>NW_015552332.1:1575-1823 GCF_001515605.1 Sinocyclocheilus anshuiensis | reverse complement strand
TTCTTTAATATTTTGAATTGTTTTTAGCTTTATTTTTTCTTTTTCTTTTAAATTTGTATTTTTTTCATTTAAATATTTAGTTTTGAAATGTTGTTGTATGCATTTGTGATTTTTTATTTAATTTCTTTTATTTTCTTAAATGTATATATATATATAGTATTTATAGAGTTTTAGCTTTAATTACTTTTTCTTATTTGTAAGTCGCTTTGGATAAAAGCGTCTGCTAAATGACTAAAAGTAAAAGTAAA
>NW_015552332.1:926-1399 GCF_001515605.1 Sinocyclocheilus anshuiensis | reverse complement strand
TGCAAGTGGCGATTGCAAGTGACATTGTAATTTAGTTTCTTTTTTCTTGTCTTCACCACCTGGCTATTGTTGTAAAACGTTGAGCGATTCAAACAAAAAGTAATCAATAAATAGAACAAAATAAAAACAAATAAAAGACTGCAAGTGACGTAGCTAGCGGAAGTGCAAGTGTCTGAGAGTGCAAGCCTGAGAATGCACGTCTGAGAGTGCAAGCGCCAGCTGCAGCCAGACCCTTTTGTCCGTTTGAGAAGCACCATTCACCTCCCTCATGCTCGCTAAAAGACGTAATAGGTTGTTTGCACAGGACGTCACTGATGACGCGCGAAATGCAGCTGGAGGGCAGGAAGTGATTTTTCTCTCCGTAGGAATCACTAGCAGATGCCAGTGTTTTGCATTGTTTATGGATGCTCAAATTGGCCAAACCGAGAAACCACAAGGAGCTTTTATCGTGTACGAAAATGTGTTGTTCATGA
>NW_015552332.1:0-224 GCF_001515605.1 Sinocyclocheilus anshuiensis | reverse complement strand
ACACGTAAATAAGATATTATTTGCAGTTCAGAGAGCTTCACTGATTATAAAGGAACATCGTGAGATTGTGATCAATTGAAGTGACAGCTTTTTAGTGATTATATGGAAGCGCTATTTGCTCGCTTTCTAGGCAGGCTATCAATTCAGAATTGAAATAAAAGTTGTTTTAGGTGCTGCTTACAGGACCAACAGCCACATAACCTGTACATGCAGCAAAGTTTCAG
>NW_015552331.1:607-1058 GCF_001515605.1 Sinocyclocheilus anshuiensis | reverse complement strand
AATCGAAAAAATGTATTCGGCCTTCGGGTTCATTTTGTTCGGTTTCGGTTTCGGCTTCGGCCCAGAATTTTCATTTCAGTGCATCCCTATTCCCAATATATTATTCCCTTAGAATCTCCATTACAACTCTCAAATCTTGTTCACCTTTGTCATCAGTAACAATGTAGGCAAGGCAAGTTTATTTATATAGCACATTTCATACGCAATGGTAATTCAAAGTGCTTTACATTGGTTTAAATAGGATAGAGAAATAAAAAAAAAAATAAAAAGGCCATTTAAATACTTAAGAACATAAATAAGTAATATAAAGGAAAAAGTAAAACATTTTTTTATTTAAAATTGTTTAAAACTAATAAAATGGAATGAAATAATTTTAATATACAATGTTTCAAACATTAAAATATACAATGTTTCAAAAGACAAAATGACACATCACCTTTAAAACCAGCTT
>NW_015552331.1:0-175 GCF_001515605.1 Sinocyclocheilus anshuiensis | reverse complement strand
TGCTATGACAATCTGGCGCTTCTGAATCAGCGACTGTAAGTATGTTTTGTTTCTAGTTTAAGTATTTGCTATTGACTGTTCAAATGTGGAATTTTGCACATTGTGTGTGTGCGCTTGCGCGCGTGTGTGCGTGCGTGTGTGTGTGTGTATGAGAGAGAGAGAGAGAGAGACAGCG
>NW_015552330.1:1402-1561 GCF_001515605.1 Sinocyclocheilus anshuiensis | reverse complement strand
CACCAGGCTCTAGAGAGGCCTCCCGGCCTTGAAGGACGGAAGAAGACTTCTTCTTCCCCCTCCTCCGTTTCCGAGAGTGTGGCACTGCAGCTTCATCTGCCGCCTCCGGGGGCGCTGCAACCTCTTCGGCCACCACCGGGAGCGCTGCAGCTTCATCGG
>NW_015552330.1:665-962 GCF_001515605.1 Sinocyclocheilus anshuiensis | reverse complement strand
AGAACGTGCCACGAACTCCACAAACCTCTCAAAAGATACATGATTGCATCCTAGCATGCTCCAGGGGCTAATGGGCTCATCAAGGGCATAATTTAATAAGTCCTTCAGCGCAGAGTCATTATAGCCCAGCCCCTCTGCCGCATTCCTGAACTCCATGGCAAACTCCCTCAGCTCGGTCCCTCGGTGACGGAGGGAGCTCAGGGTCTCCAGCTGGAGCATGCACTGGTAGAGGGGGCTGGAGAGAGTAGAGACTGGTAGTCGGTGTGAGCCCATTCTCCGCTGAGTCCCCATGTTGGC
>NW_015552330.1:0-155 GCF_001515605.1 Sinocyclocheilus anshuiensis | reverse complement strand
ACCAGGACTCAGTTTTTCTAAAAATAAAATGACAAGAATAGACATGAAAAGGCAAAAACAATGGGATTTAAAAAAAAAATCACCAATCAATTTTTAGGTTTCAGGATTTGTTTATACCTAACTTTGTTTAAGGATGGTTCTCAACTATGTTATAA
>NW_015552329.1:0-540 GCF_001515605.1 Sinocyclocheilus anshuiensis | reverse complement strand
TGAATGGCTTCTTCCTTATTTCCTTTCAACAGTGCCAACTGGGTTACTAAATCTTCTTAACTGGCAAGGTGTGAATGGCTTCTTCCTTATTTCCTTTCAACAGTGCCAACTGGGTTTCTAAACTGCCTATCTTCTTAAGCAAATCACGATAGCTCATCCTTCTTTTGTGTGAAAAGTGACACTGTCTTGCCTTGTGTCCCAAACTTCCACATGCAAAACAAACAACTTCCTGATCTTTCCTAACTTTCTCTAAACAATGCCTTGCTATGTGACCATCCTTTCCACATGCATGACAGACAAAGCTTTGACGAGGTCTCTCGTTGTCTTGACAATGTCTAGCAATGTGACCAGCTTTTCCACATGCATAACAGAGAGTAACACCTTCTGAATTTACTCTTTCTAATCTCTTTGGTCTCTGATGGAAACCGTTAGATAATCTAGAACATTCTCTCCTGTCGAATGCAGCAACTGGATGTCTAGAATCTGCAGCTTTCCTTTGACTTCTTGCATTGAAATGCTGTGTCATTTTGGAAATGATTT
>NW_015552328.1:1602-3713 GCF_001515605.1 Sinocyclocheilus anshuiensis | reverse complement strand
GGGGTTTTTAGATATCTCTTTTTTATCATATACAGTATATATATACACACAGTTAGGTCCATGTATATTTAGACACTGACACAATTTTCATAATTTTGGCTCCGTATCTCATCATTATGAGATGTTAAGTCATTATTACAGAAGAGTATCTCATCATTATGAGATGTTAAGTCATATACGTTTGACATTAGATTCTAAGGTTTGGGGTTTTTAGATATCTCTTTTTTATCATATACAGTATATATATACACACAGTTAGGTCCATGTATATTTAGACACTGACACAATTTTCATAATTTCGGCTCTGTATACCACCAGAAATAAATAAATAAAACAATCAAGATGAAATTGAAGTGCAGACTTTAAGCTTTAATTCAAGGGGTTGAACAAAAATATAACATTAAATGCTTAGGAATTAAAACCATTTTTATACACAGCCCACTTCCACCGATACTTTGAAAAGAACCGACTCAAACGAAACATTCATTTTGAATCATATAGCGCTTGCTCTGATTTTTAAAATATTTGTCATCAAAATGGAAACATTTTGTTGACAATACAAAATAATGAACTACAAAATACTTAATAATATTGCTTCGCTACTGAAAAGCAAGCAGTGTAGTTTCAAACGAACGACTCGAATGAACCGGTTCTTTTTAGTGATTCAAAAGAATACGACGCAAGCAGTGTAGTCTCGAACGAACGACTCGAATGAACCGGTTCTTTTTGAACCAAACACAGACAATTAACTTTGGTTGATCAAATGACAAGATGTATTTTAAGCTTCCCCGATAACATTTTTGTCAGTAGTTTTTCTTAAATATTAATGAATTAAATACCAGTTTTTTTGTTTTGTTTTGGCATTGTTTTTAAATGTATAGTCAATGCCAGTTGTATTGTATTTATGATTTCTCTAATACTTTTGAACAAAACATAATGAGATTAATGTTTTACATTTTGAAGGCAGAAACATGACATGATGGAATCAATTAAATGATACATTTAATATGAAACTAATACAATCTCATACGATTTTATGCATTTGTAGGCTAATTGTTAGGCCAGTTAGGGTGATATTAAATGACTTAACCCGTGATATAAGATTTTGGCCATATTGCCCGTCATTCATCCCACACTATCAACAGGCACGTCATGTAGGCTACACTTCTTGTATTTTGTTTGGGCACCACAAGGTGTCACTGTGGCCTCAAAGCTTACCCCTCGCCTACTCTGGCTCGATTTCTCATAAAATCTTATGAGATTGTATTAGTTTCATATTAATTGTTATCATGTAGTTGCACTCAATTTGCACGTTACTGCACTATTGTTTTTTGCACATAAGTTAATACTGTACATTCACATATTTAGATACCATATACATAGTCTATATTTCTATTTTTCACATTCTATATTTCTACTCTATACTCGCATGTATAGATACAAATCTATATTTCTATTTTTTTCATAGTCTATATTCCTACTACTGCAGCATAGTTTTTATTATTATGTTTCTTACATTGTATGTATGTATGTGTGTATAGTTTGTGTATGTGTGTGTATAGTTTTGCACTGTATTTGTGTATAGTTTGTGTATGTGTGTGTATAGTTTTGCACTGTCTTGGCTTTCATTGTGGACAGCAAAGTAAGAATTTCATTGCTCAGGGAAACTTGTTTTCCTCACTGGGCATATGACAATAAACGCTTTGAAACCTTGAATTGCCATTTACTCTACGGACAAATAAATGTAGAAATAAATAAATATGAAAATAAATAAATGTAGAAATCAATACATGTGGAAATAAATAAAGACGTAAATACATACATGTGAAAATAAATTAAAGTAGAAATTAATAATGTATAACTAAATAAAAGAAAAAATAAATACATAAAATTATATAAATAAATATAAAATTATACAAATATTTTTTTTTTTACATTTCTTTGTATGTTTATTTATGTATTTATTTATATTTGCTTTTTTTTTTTTTTACATTTCTTTGTGCATTTCTTTATTTCTAATTTTGGCAGTCTTGCCATTCCATACAGTTCATCTTTAGTTGGATTTCAGCACTACTTTCTTACAATTAAAGTGCATTAAGTACAAAATTAGT
>NW_015552328.1:0-330 GCF_001515605.1 Sinocyclocheilus anshuiensis | reverse complement strand
GTGTGTCAGACTCTGTTCCATGTTTTGTGTGTGTCCTGCTCCCCATGTGCCTTCCCATGCCCTTATTTGGTTAGTTCCCTGTTCCTCCCCTGATTAGTGTTTCATTACTCCCAGGTGTGTCTCGTCATCCCCTCCTCCTGTGTGTATAAATAGTGTTCCCACTCCCAAGTTCTCTGTCCGCTGTTAAACGTCTTCCTGAGTTCGTCTCCCTTGTGTTCCTGAAAATAAAGTCTTGGTAAAGTATTCTCCAGCGTCTCCTCGTTCCTTGTGTGTGTGCCTCGTGACAATTAGTTGTTCCAATTTAGCAGACTTTATACCAGTTTAGTGAGA
>NW_015552327.1:669-1465 GCF_001515605.1 Sinocyclocheilus anshuiensis | reverse complement strand
TTTACTTTGCACGCTCTTCATATTACAGTCCTAAAAAAGATGACAAAATTTACTCACGATTGCTGTCCTGCGGCAAAACAGAGAGCAGTTGCTTTTTAGATCAATTCTGAGTGAGCGCGCCGTGGGCGCGTCAGTGGATGGTGAAATATTTCCATAAAGGAATTGATCCTGTCAGAAGAACTTCGTGAAACTTATGTCTGTTCTGTCTGTATCATCTCGGTGAGGTTTTATACATGCACAGTAAGGCTAATGTAACACTTTCAGACATTTCAGTGTGGATAAACTTTGGGGGAAAAAAGGCTTTTTTTTATTTTTTTTTTAAATTTATTTTTAAATTGCTTTAAAAAAAAAAATGGCATCAACATCCGTTTGTGTCATAACGTCGTTTAACAAACTTTAGCCAAGAAAACCTGCTTTTAGCTACTTCACCTGAAATTTTATTAATTTGCAACGCGGCCTGCGCCGTTAGCGGAGGCAGCCTCAAAGTCGTCTGCTATGAGAGCTGGAGGCCCGTCTGCGTACGGCGCTGCGGCCGGAAGAGCCGCGGTGAAAAGCTGAGCCGCAGCGGGAGGCGAGTGAGGCTTTGCTGCGGTGAGATCTGGGGCGCGGCCCAGGCTCGTTGAAGGCCTGCTGCTGCTGCGACCCAGCGCTCGAGGAGAGGAGAGCTTGTGCGGGACTATGGTGGTGTCGAGCGAGGCGAGCTCGGGGCTTTGCACAGTCTATTGGCTAGAGCGTGTGGCTGGTCGAGAAGAGCAGCGGCCGTGATGAAGCCTGGTGCTCGGTGGCCGTGTCTGGC
>NW_015552327.1:0-614 GCF_001515605.1 Sinocyclocheilus anshuiensis | reverse complement strand
TGCTTTAAAAAAAAAAATGGCATCAACATCCGTTTATGTCATAATGTCGTTTAACAAACTTTAGCCAAGAAAACCTGCTTTTAGCTACTTCACCTGAAATTTTATTAATTTGCAACGCGGCCTGCGCCGCTAGCGGAGGCAGCCTCAAAGTCGTCTGCTACGAGAGCTGGAGGCCCGGCTGCGTACGGCGCTGTGGCCGGAAGAGCCGCGGTGAAAGGCTGAGCCGCAGTGGGAGGCGAGTGAGGCTTTGCTGCGGTGAGATCTGGGGCGCGGCCCAGGCTCGTTGAAGGCCTGCTGCTGCTGCGACCCAGTGCTCGAGGAGAGGAGAGCTTGTGCGGGACTATGGTGGTGTCGAGCGAGGCGAGCTCGGGGCTTTGCACAGTCTATTGGCTAGAGCGTGTGGCTGGTCGAGAAGAGCAGCGGCCGTGATGAAGCCTGGTGCTCGGTGGCCGTGTCTGGCTGGGAAGGAGTGATCGTGGGGCCGGCAAATTGCGGCGGATCTGAAAAAATCCCCAGTATCGGTCTCTTCGTTGGACGGGAAATTGGGTCTGTGATAAAATGGCAAAGGTAGCGAACCGAATGCTGAAAGACTAGAGATAATGGAGATAAGGCTG
>NW_015552326.1:533-627 GCF_001515605.1 Sinocyclocheilus anshuiensis | reverse complement strand
TAAAGTCACTTTTGCTGTTCAACAGAGCAAGATACATAGAAAAAAAAGCTGTATTGTCCGTACAGTATCTGTGACTTTACAAACGACCCAAAGG
>NW_015552326.1:0-254 GCF_001515605.1 Sinocyclocheilus anshuiensis | reverse complement strand
CCATTTCCTGACGTCATTTTTTGATTGAGTCTCCAGCTAGAGACAACTGTAATATCAGTATCCCTTGGTCATCGTGAGATTATTCACTTTATCCGTGGAATAAGGGCTCGTTCTTTTGATGGCAGCTAGTGTTTATTAGGATGGTTTTACCTGCTCGTTGTTTAGGTACATGTAAGACCATTTTTATGCTCAGTAAACAGTCTTCTAATAAGTCGATCTGCAGCAATCTCTCTCTCTTTACGGCGGGAGAACCA
>NW_015552325.1:0-575 GCF_001515605.1 Sinocyclocheilus anshuiensis | reverse complement strand
TTTGTGTTCCGAAGATGAATGAAGGTCTTACTGGTTTGGAACGACTTAAGAGAGTAATTAATGACAGAATTTTAATTTTTGGGTGAACCTTTTTAAAGAAGAGTACATGAAGGTTTTACGGGTTTGGAACGAAATGAGAGGAATTAATGACAGAATTTTCATTTTTGGGTGAACCCTTTTTAAAGAGGAGTGAAGAAAGAAAATAGAAATTAGGCAACAAGGAGTCTGACAATTTAGACGAAGGAAGAGTAAAGGAGACAACACAAAGAGGAAAGAAGTCAGAAAGGAAGGACAGAAAAGAATAAAGGTAAGTAAGTGAAAGAAATATAAAAATCAAAAAGGAGGTTTGAAAGAAATAAAGAAATCAGATAAGCAAGAGAACAAAAACAAAGAGTCTAATATATGAGTGATAGAGACGTAAAACCACTCGTTTAAGACATGGCCTATGAGGGTGCTCTCTTGATCATGGTTTTCTGGTCAGTCTTTAGAAAGTCACACAAAAGAGAATATATGTCAGTATTTAACCAAATTGCTGTTTTTTTAACACTTTTCAAATGTCAAAGCAGCAGTTTCAG
>NW_015552324.1:0-873 GCF_001515605.1 Sinocyclocheilus anshuiensis | reverse complement strand
CAAAAATGTGATAGGTGGTTATAGCAATGATTAGAACAACAACAGACCAAACCAAAAAAAACAAACAGACTTTATAATACTGTGTTTGGCAAGCTGTTCCTTGCCCATCATCCTTGCACACTGAGGGTAACATATAATTAAACATTAAAAGAAGTAATGAACATTTTTATTAACTAGCTACATGAATCCAATTTGTTAAGCAACATAAATGAGCTGTGGTGTTGAGTTAAATAATTATATTAAATAGTATAAATAACAGCCTCTGATGAATAGGCCATGCCCATCAACCAAACATTTTGTTAGCTGGATTTCAAAAATGGATAGGAAAACTTTCCTCTTGTTGTGCGCTTTAAAAAAGTCTGGGACAATCCCTGATGATTTAACAAAAAGCCAAAAACATGTGCTTTTGGGAAAGGCATATTTGGTTTTATGTAGATCTTGGTTGGATGAGTCTTCTGGGGTGTAAAGATAATGGATTGTACAGTAATAAACAAATGTACTGCCTTTAGATGAAGTTTTGTATTATATAAGAAGATGGGAAGAGGGTGGGTTAGCCAAGGTGTTATGCTGCAGAGAGGAGGCAAAACAGGTTTTCAAAGAATTCCACACCAGTCCAATCGGTGCCCATGCACGGTGGTATCGTCAAAACAACAGATGCATATATATATATATATACATATACATACATACAACTGACACATCATTTGTTTCATCAATATTAAGTGCATTATGTTGATGCTTTTATTTCCATAGATGACCTTTCAGACTTGGCATGTGGGGACAAATATCCATCCACACAAGATACACAGGACTCTTGGGTCTGCTATTACTGCTGTAATGGGTGGTTTCACTGGGAATGTGTTAACCAACCCA
>NW_015552323.1:0-476 GCF_001515605.1 Sinocyclocheilus anshuiensis | reverse complement strand
TCCAGCTCAGACCCAGCGTCGATTCAGGGATGTCCGACTTCTCCTTTGTCAACCACAGCTCCACACTTGCAGCACGGGCGTGGGCAGGTAGGTGACTCAGTACAGTAGGATCATTGCAGGCCCATTGGTGAATTTCGAATCCAGCTCTGGAAAGGATATTTCGTAGTCGATCTATCAAGTTCCGAGCTTCATCTGCAGTAGGCAGGCTCTGCAGGCAGTTATCGACATAGAAACACCTCTCCACTGAAAACCGGATTGCCTCATCCGTTAGGGGGTGTTGCCGCACGTGACGCTGTAGTGCATAGGTAGCACAACACGGACTGGAGGTTGTGCCGAAGGGTAATACCTGCCACTCAAGAATTCGGGGTGCCTCATCCATCTTCAGGTCCCGTCAAAGGAAACGGAGTAGAGGACGGTCCTCAGGTATAAGACGAACCTGATGGAACATCGCCTTAATATCCCCACTTACTGCCACA
>NW_015552322.1:676-812 GCF_001515605.1 Sinocyclocheilus anshuiensis | reverse complement strand
CGTTTCTGTTGGTGGTGCTGTTGTTGTTGAAGCAGCATTTGTTGCTGTTGAACGTGCAGTTGTACTTGGTGAGGATATGAGGGTGGTTGTGGGGATCCCATCTATGGTTGTGGAAACTTCAGTTTCTGTTGATGGG
>NW_015552322.1:0-436 GCF_001515605.1 Sinocyclocheilus anshuiensis | reverse complement strand
GTTGAAGCTGCAGTTGTACTTGATGAGGATATGAGGGTGTTTGTGGGGATCACATCTATGGTTGTGGAAGCCTCAATTTCTGTTGATGGTGGTGCTGTTGTTGTTGTACTTGGTGAGGATATGAGAGTGGTTGTGCGGGTCACATCTATGGTTGTGGAAGCTTCCGTTTTTGTTGGTGGTGCTGTTGTTGTTGAAGCAGCATTTGTTGCCATTGAAGGTACAGTTGTACTTGGTGAGGATATGAGGGTGGTTGTGGGGATCCCATCTATGGTTGTGGAAACTTCAGTTTCTGTTGATGGTGCTGTTGTTGTTAAAGCAGCATGTCTTGCTGTTGAAGGTGCAGTTGTACTTAATGAGGATATGAGGGTGGTTGTGGGGATCACAACTATGCTTGTGGAAGCTTCAGTTATTGTTGATGGTGCTGTTGTTGTTGAAG
>NW_015552321.1:0-1535 GCF_001515605.1 Sinocyclocheilus anshuiensis | reverse complement strand
TCCTTTATGATGTCATATGTCTTTCCTCCTATTCCGCTTTGAATTCGTTTTAGGAAAAGTCCATTGTGCCATACTGAATCGAAGGCTTTTTTTAAATCAATGAAAATTGTGCCATACTGAATCGAAGGCTTTTTTAAAATCAATGAAGCAGCCAAACATTTTTCCTTGTTTTGTTTGATGAACATATTTTTGTATGAGTGTGTGGAGTGTGTAAATGTGATTTGAAGTTCTCTGTTTAGGCATAAATCCAATTTGACAATTGTTTAAAATCTTGTGTTCTTGGATGAACTGAATTAACCTGTCATTAATAATAGAGCAGAATAGTTTTCCGAGGTTACTGCTCACTGTGATGCCTCTATAATTATTTGGGTCGTACTTCTCACCTTGTTTAAAAATTGGGGTTATCACGTTCTCTTTCCAGATCTCAGGAAAGTGTCCAGATTTTAATAAGAGATTGAATAGTGTCAGGATAGCAGCTCTCAGTTTGGGGCTGCTGTATTTCAACATTTCTTTAGATATTCCATCCAAGCCACTTGATTTCCTATTTTTTAGGGATTTCATCTTCTCTGTCAGTTCAGATAATTCTATGGGCTTGTCTAAATGATTTAGCTGGTCTTTTCTAGTGTGTTCCAGGTTATTTAGTTGGGCGGTCAGATGTTTTTGGGCGAGGGTAGTTTCGTTTAGTGAATAGAGTTTTCTGAAATGTTCAGTCCAGATGTTTGGGTCGTAGATGGGAAGGTGTTTGGCCTCGTTGGATTTGTCTAAATTGTTCCATAATTCCAAAAAAGAATTTTGGTCGATTGCTTCTTCAATTTTGTTTATTTTTATGTGATCAGTTTTCTTCTGTATTAATAGTGACTTGTATAATTTAAGGGTTTGTTGATATGTGGCTCGTATTTGTTGGTTTGCCGGGTCTCTGTGTTTTTTATTTGATAATGATCGTAATTCTTTTCTTAGTTTTTGGCATTCTTTATCGAACCAAGCATCTTTAGCCGTTTCTTTTTTACATCTGTAATTTTTTCTTTTTCTGAGGGCTTTTCTGACCACTGTAAAGCATCTTTAGCTGTTTCTTTTTTACATCTGTAATTTTTTCTTTTTCTGAGGGCTTTTCTGACCACTGTAGAAAAGATTTTAGTTAACTGTTCAGTTGCTGAATTGGTACTTCTCTTCTCTTCACTAAACGTAGTCAAGAGAAAGGAGTCTATCATGTTCTCAGCTTGGGTGCTGTGGAGCGCAGCTTCATACTGGGCAGGACTGTCTTTACTCCATATGAATTTGGGGGGGAGCGGATATGATTGAACTTTCTGTTCTGAAGAGGGCAGATGATTCCCTGACCTGTTGAGACTGAGGATTATGTGACTGTGGTCTGATAATGGCAGCTGTGGCATGACTGTGAAATAATTGATCTTACTTTGGTCTATATCTGTGATGGCGTAATCTACTGTGCTGCTACCTAGATATGAGCAGTATGTAAATCAACCCAGAGAATGACCCTTTACTCTGCCATTAACTATGTATAGACCCAGGCTTTTGCA